>NW_028259359.1:0-168860 GCF_977971745.1 Zootermopsis nevadensis | reverse complement strand
GGGTTAGGTTAGGTTAGGTTAGGTTAGGTTAGTGGGGCACCTGCGCAGACGTTGTTGCGCAGTGCAGTCATATGACTTGCGCATGTGAGGGCACCTTGAGCTCGTTATGTTTAATTGTATATGATTAAACACTCAAAAATTCGATTCCGTCACTTTAAAAAGTATATTATATTCTGGGCTTCACTTTCATAGCTGATTTAATTTTTTTAAAAGGATATTTTATTGGACACATAATTTCAGTTTTTGCAAGTACACCAATCACTTATCACTTAAATATGATGTTATTGAATATTTCATTGTGGAAGTATATATGTTGTTACACGAAGAATAATTTATTAAAATATTTATTTAATTTTATATTACACTACATGTAATTACTACAGTGACCCCAGTCATCGTTATAAAGAATAAATGTTCTCAAAATACATAGGTCCAGCTTCAGAAGATACACGATGTCTGTATATGATTTACGTGTTACTAACTCGTACAAACGTCTTTACTGAGCACACATGGCATGGAAATGTCCATTCACTGAAGTCGTATGTCTCAATGTGGCGAACCGCACATATTCTTGCGTGTTATGTTGGATTGTTGTTTCAATTGTTTCTATTCTCACACGTCACCGAGAAGACATCCTTACACTGAGATTCAGTGTAGGTAGCACCCGTTAATACTTGATTGAACGGTGGTAATTAATCTTGTTAATGGTCCCGAAGAACTCTATTCCTAGAACACAAAGTTACGTTGATACTGACCGACCGGTATCAAATAATCCCAACCGTAGTTTAATGGCGACTATTCCAATGGGACCAGCCGACTGTTCCAAGACAGAATCAGTACTGACTGGCTTCTGATTGGTCGTCGATGCAATTCGAAAGTATTGATTTCTTTCCATTGAGTTCGTCACAGATGGCACGTCTTATCTTTGGTTCCGTATTTTTCCGATAGACTGCGTCCTTGTGTTTGAACGTCGTGTCCTCGAGTATATGTGAGGCAATATTTTCTATATATTTTGTAGAAGTTTGACATAGGAAACCAATATGTTACCACAAGTTTGACGTGCGCCACGAATTCCGCGCCCACCAAACATTGCAATTGATGTACCAGAAATTTATATTCAGTTTCTTTGTGAGCGATTTATATTAATAAATGACGTAATATCATTCACGTATGTTTATTCCGATTTTTCGTTACATGATACTTATTTATAGTGAGTTAGATTGGGTCATCGTTACGCATGAATCTGCTACGTATTTGCGTCAACATCTACACTGCATCAATTTTGGAAGAAATATTTCTTGTGGAAACATTATGTAATTTTAGACGTGCTATGATGTATTACGCGAATATAAGCACTAATTGTGTTATATGGGGATTGTGTGAGCGCTTAATATCGTTATTGATAAGTGGTCGTGGCCGACTTTGCGCATCCTCCACCTCACTACTTTGATGCCTTCGTGCGAATTTCTAAAATCGATAAGACATAATAGAGTATGAATATCATTAACTTACCTGTGGCATGACGTCCATACAAAATTTCAATAATTTCTGAGCATCCATTCGCTTTTCCCAAAATTCGTGCGCAGGAAACCATTTTGCACTGATGCAGATTACCCCGTTTTGATTGGTTTGGGTTGGGTTAGGTTAGGTTAGGTTAGGTTAGTGGGGCACCTGCGCAGACGTTGCGCAGTGCAGTCATATGACTTGCGCATGTGAGGGCACCTTGAGCTCGTTATGTTTAATTGTATATGATTAAACACTCAAAAATTCGATTCCGTCACTTTAAAAAGTATATTATATTCTGGGCTTCACTTTCATAGCTGATTTAATTTTTTTAAAAGGATATTTTATTGGACACATAATTTCAGTTTTTGCAAGTACACCAATCACTTATCACTTAAATATGATGTTATTGAATATTTCATTGTGGAAGTATATATGTTGTTACACGAAGAATAATTTATTAAAATATTTATTTAATTTTATATTACACTACATGTAATTACTACAGTGACCCCAGTCATCGTTATAAAGAATAAATGTTCTCAAAATACATAGGTCCAGCTTCAGAAGATACACGATGTCTGTATATGATTTACGTGTTACTAACTCGTACAAACGTCTTTACTGAGCACACATGGCATGGAAATGTCCATTCACTGAAGTCGTATGTCTCAATGTGGCGAACCGCACATATTCTTGCGTGTTATGTTGGATTGTTGTTTCAATTTTTTCTATTCTCACACGTCACCGAGAAGACATCCCTACACTGAGATTCAGTGTAAGTAGCACCCGTTAATACTTGATTGAACGGTGGTAATTAATCTTGTTAATGTTCCCAAAGAACTCTATTCCTAAAACACAAATTTACGTTGATACTGACCGACCGGTATCAAATAATCCGAACCGTAGTTTAATGGCGACTATTTCAATGGGACCAGCCGACTGTTCCAAGACAGAATCAGTACTGACTGGCTTCTGATTGGTCGTCGATGCAATTTGAAAGTATTGATTTCTTTCCATTGAGTTCGTCACAGATGGCACGTCTTATCTTTGGTTCCGTATTTTTCCGATAGACTGCGTCCTTGTGATTGAACGTCGTGTCCTCGAGTATATGTGAGGCAATATTTTCGATATATTTTGTAGAAGTTTGACATAGGAAACCAATATGTTACCACAAGTTTGACGTGCGCCACGAATTCCGCGCCCACCAAACATTGCAATTGATGTACCAGAAATTTATATTCAGTTTTTTTGTGAGGCGATTTATATTAATAAATAAATATGATGTTATTGAATATTTCATTGTGGAAGTATATATGTTGTCACACGAAGAATAATTTATTAAAATATTTATTTAATTTTATATTACACTACATGTAATTACTACAGTGACCTCAGTCATCGTTATATAGAATAAATTTTCTCAAATTACATAGGTCCAGCTTCTGTTGATGGTCCCATAGAACTCTATTTCTAGAACACAAAGTTACGTTGATACTGACCGACTGAAATCAAATAATTCCAACCGTAGTTTAGTGGCGACTATTCAAATGGGACCAGCCGACTGTTCAAGACAGAATCAGTACTGGCTGACTATGGATTAGTCCTCGATGCCATTCGAAAGTATTGATTTCTTTCCATTTATGCTACTAATAAATAATGCAGTAACTTAAAATGGATCTGGATCTCTGGAGTCCAGCGCACAGACGTGGAGACATGGTGGGCCGTCGGATCTGCGCGTTGGCAGCCTCGCCTCTGAAGATGGCAGACCTCAAGTAAACAAATGGTCAGAGTGCAACAAGGTTTGCTGAAGGGAAATGTTTTAGCATCTATCCGAAACAAGAAATATTAAGTGGCGTTTCTTTGGAATTCCGTACGCCAAACGTCCTGTCGGCGACCTCAAGTTCAAGGTAACGAGAAGTTGATAAGTGGCAACGTAAGTTCTACATTGCGGTGTGTATTTTGTGAAAAGTACATAAATCATTCGCAAAATATCGCCGTGTCCAGAGGAAAAATGCCACCAAAATTACGAAAAAAACCTTAGTACCTGAAATGTCACATCGTACATTGCGTCAAAGTGGCCGCGCGGTCCTTGTAGCCTCTTGGTCGCAGGGACCGTGGGTTCGTATCCCACGCCTTTCTGTGATGTGCTTTCCTTTGTACAGGTAGAGTAGTATCCTGTCTTTTGTAACTCTTTTTAACAAATTTCTGTAAACGTCACGTGTTATTTCGCCTCTTTGTGTAGAGTCTCCTGTCAGAATGTGAAGTGTAATTGTGAGGTAATTTTTCAGAACTCAGATCTCATACTGACAGGAGCAATAATTCATGTACTTGCTGAGTTCGAACTAGTTAGAAGACGATTTTAATATTATCTTCCTATGTATGTAGTGCTGCCTCTTCAATAATATTTACTGTGTTTCTTCATTTTCTAATTCGGGGATGTTGGGTTTACAACTTCATGGTCATTGGTGTGGTACTATCCATTGATAAAATTTTCAGTAGCATAATGCGGTCATGTTCTCCAATGCAGGAAATTGTGATCATTCTTAAATCAAAGGCCAAGGAGTACAAAATATACATTGTGCCCACTTGGAAAATATTTGATATCGTTGCCACTATAAGTAGGAGCCTACAGTTGGAAGATTAATCAAGAGTAATAACAACACCTGCACATGGGAATCCGTAATCAGCCATTTCCAATCATCTCAGAGGTTCAAAACATATTTCCCTAAAATCCATCGTAATGTTTCCATGCCACACCCCCCCCCCCCCACGTCAATGAAGTGGCCAGTTACAATAAATATTCTTTCAAACACAGTACATGCATGCCTTGTGCATCAATATTATTGAAATGCCACCTTCCTTCCTTTTATTATCTTACAAGTAACATGAGATGCACATAACCTGAGAAATTTTGTGCTATACGTGTAATAATTGTAAACTGAAATCTTCATTCAACAATATTTTCCTTAGCAGTTTGTTTACCAACAGTTGCAGTTAACCATTATTCTGGTAACAGATTAATGCATTGGAAAATACAGGTAACAAATATGAAAACATGACTCCATTCTTCCACACTTTCACAGTTTGTTGATAATTTGTCAGAAGACGGCATTCTAAAATTTCCATGCAAGAAAGAGCATGTTCATGAACCTAAAAGCAAATATTGTCATCTATGCTACATTGTATGAGCTTCTGACACTGACTTTATATAAACCACAAATTAATAAATAAAGTTTAATCAAAATTCTTAACCCTCTTCCAGCCTAAATACTTGAAAGCACTTTTGTTCGTGGTCTTTGGTATCTTAGACATTCGAATTTTGTTCCTGTCTCCTAGTGAAATATGTTGAAATGGTGACTGTCTTTGCGTTGCCACAGCGTTCTCTTCACTTATTGGTTTCAGTTCCCAGACTGTTCTAACGTAACGTTAAACTTTCGTGTGTGTGAAATGATAGAGGTTTCAGTCTTTTGAATAAGGGTAGGAGATGGATAGAGATTGAAATGTTATAAGCTCTCTGCATAATGTCCTTATATTCTTAGTTGCATTTAACAATTTCACCAGTACATTAGTAAGAAGTGTGATGGCTCCCCCAGTGGTGAATCGTTTTCCGTTTGCTACGTGAGGAATCACATATAACCACTGTAACTGTCTGTAAAGAAATCTAAAATGTCAAGGGATTCTATAATAACTTCATTTAAAATAGTGTCAGGTTTGCCGTAATGCAAAGAATATTTTGATGAAAATGGATTATACAAATGCTTATTACTCTGGTACATTGCAGCCAAAATACAAATTAACGCAGTTCACTTTAGGATGGCAGGAGCATGTGGGTAAGTGTAGATTAGTACTGAGGGAACGCGATAAGACCGCAAAGTTAGGATCGTGGTTATTCAGCTGCTTGGAGGGAGGAAAAGTCAGGCAAAATTTACCGCAGTGAGGAGATGGTCAGATTCCTGGTTCCCAAAAAAAGGAGGCATAATATTGTTTCTTTAAAGTGGTGCTAAAGAGAATATTTTATATTATGTTTCAGTGAACTACAGCACAGTTTACATTTACAACAAACTCATATATGATGGGTACCTGATGTAAAGTTTATGTAATCACAAATATATTTTGTATTCCTGATAACAACCACAATACTTCATGTGGACAAGAAGGCAGAAGGGCTTTAATTACGTTTCAGGTGCTTATAAGTTTACAAACTGTGGAGTGGTATTTCAGGCAGCATTTGGTTCGGCAGTGCCGTGTAGTGTTCGCGGAGGGGCATGTAACTCAGGTGTATTGTTGGTAGATGACAGGACAGTTCGTCAGGGTGCGCATATATTGATCATTGAATATCCCTCATGCTCCGCCGGTGGCGGGATGTGTTCGCTGTTTTTCAGACGTTGCCGTCCCTGCGTGCGAGAAAATGGCGCTGCTCCTCTGCTGTTATTGTTTACTTCGGACGGCGTGATGGTAGGATGCATGCCCAGTCGAGTGCAGCTTTACTCTCTTATATTTCCGATGCTTGCAAGTTTATTTGAACTGATGTTTGTCATCTTTCTCCTGTGTGAAGTACGTAAAGTGGGAAATATTTTGGTTGCACGAAAGGCCGGATTAGTTGCCAGTAGGTAATTAATGTGGTGTAGAGTGCCTTCGTAGTAAGAATTAATACTGGTCTCTCAATGCGGATGTTTATTTCTGTACATGGTTTTGTTTCAGGTAGGCGTGAATGCAAGCATATGGGATACTTCAGCCGTTATGCAGTTTCGAGTCCATCATTACTACGGAGGTAGCAAGACTTTGCTCCGGTAGCTGACATGACCATTGTGCATGATGGACACAATTCATCAGGCGATGCGGTTGGGATGACCCACAGACACGTAGTGGGAGCCTCAGTTTTTGTGACTTGCATGTGGAAATTCAGTAGCTCATTATTTACTGGTACAGTGAGCCTGTTAGAGGCTGTATCACAATTAGTTTGGGTTTAGTATCCTGCCAGTACCAGGAGGCTTCTACAAGTAATGTATTTCTTTGTCATATCATAAACCCAGATTTCCCATTTGCTCTGTCCCTCATACATCAGTTGCTGATTTAGGAAGCAGCTACTGCATTGGCCACTGCTGTGACCATTGAACATTAGGATGTGAGTGTAATTATCTGTACTTATTGTGATTCGCTGTTGCAGTTTTGATGATCCACATGTGGAGATCTCCGCAGTCCATGGGATTCCGTTCAGATTGCAGGACAAGCAAGACAGAGCCACTCACCAGATGGCAGTCACAGGTAAGTTTATCCATTTGAGTAAATTGTTTAATAAAATTCTTTTCTGAATTATAATGCCATTATTGAAAGAAGAAGACCTTTTGTCCTGAAAAGTAGTAAATGTTTTTAATGAAATAAAGAACTTGTCTATTTCTTCTATTGAGACTACAAAGAAACAATGAAGAACGTGATTTTTCTTTGCAGTTTAAGGAACCACATTTTGAGGCTGACCTCCACATAGTTCTATAATTGAGAATGCATGGAGTTTACCTCCATGCTCCCACTGCCTCATGGCATTGCGCTTAGTCACAAGGATAACTTCAGCTGATATAGCGAACCATTAAATGTTTAAAAACCATAATCGGTGTTGGTTTTCTGTAAGTCCAAGTGGTGTTAGAACCCAAAGACCACTGTGAGAACCTGAAATCTCTCTTAAAACCACATTTAGTACGTGAACTTGTTGAAAGCGTCTGCTTCATATCTGGAACAGCCAGTAAGGCCTGTTGTGTAAGTTGGTAGGAGTGTTTGTTGCTGCAGCCATGAAAGAGTTACGACGGTGTTCCTTGTGTGTCACTACACAATGGTGGCGATATCACAGGAAGCTGGTGAGTTCAGTTTTATAAATTTAGATTGTTCAACATTGAAACAATTTATATTACTGATGGTGAAGCTTCCACCTTTGCTTCCAGAAGGCATTATAAAGTGGCATTACTGATGGTGATATGGAAAATAAATCTAATTGATACGGCTACCTCTTGCCCCTTGTCGGTTGAATTCACCTTAGTAGTAGAAGTGCTACAGATGTTGGCTGTGTTGTAGTGGCTTGAAATTTCTTAATCTTTCATTTACGTCCTTTCTCCATGACATCAAAACAGGCGAACCTGAAGGGCATGGACCGACTGGTGTTTACAGACTCCCTCGCTGTCATAATGGGGCACGAGGAGAGGGAGCCCTGTAAGCCGGGACACCTGGCACTTGTTCTTTTCTTGGAGACAGCGATCAACATCCTCGGCTCCAAACCGACGGCAAGCGAACTGTTCGTTAAATATCCACTGAATCAGTGGCAACGGAAGTTGCGTGGGTCTGACGTGACGTGTGTGAGTTGTAGAGTTTGTAGTTGCAGTATTATGACGTGTGGAATAATGGCCCACTTGGCGAATGTTTTAAATTTGTTGGGGGGGAGGAAAGAAAGGCTCCAGTATGAATCTGTGAGCGAGGGAGTTCAGAATTTGTCAAGTCGCTGGTCGTGACCCGTATTTAAAGTTAACTTGTGAATGGGTTTGTAATGAACTTGACAGAATTTGTCTTCTGAAAATGGAAGGTGCTTGTTCATTGGCTAAGGTGGGAGTGTTAACTGCTTGGTGAAGTTAAACTGTGTGTTCTTAGAAGAGTGTGATGTCTTGATTTCTTGAATGTGAATGTATTTTCTCTTTCTAGGAGTAGCAGATTACGAGAAACAGAATGATCCTTCAGATTCTACTGAGCACCACGTGACCCGCGTACTGCCAGCCAGAGAAGCGTTGAAGTACGTGCGGCAACAGTTGGCAGACCGACTTGATGTCAGAAGATTAAACCTGCTGGGACAAAGAAGGAACCTCGTATCCGCAAGAGACTGATATCGGTCTGAACCAGGCATTCGTTGTGTGAGTACATGAGCATTAGAATGTATTTGATGTGGTTGTTGTGTGAGAGAGATGAGTCTGTCCAATTTTATTAGGTACTTTAGATGTTGTGACTGTAAGTGTGAGAGTTGATATGTTGAAAGACGTAAATGTGGTGAGGGATTGGCATTATTGCAGTATCTGTGGTACGCTAGAGGCATTCATGATATTGTTCATAGGATATCAGAATGTGAGGTTTATTTATCCTTTTTAGACGAGGGTGGTGACTATTTGTGATAAGGTTTTGTTACACGTGAGATGTGTGCAGTGCTGAGGAGCCTTTAATGTGGTCTGTTTACTAATTAATAAGTGAGCATTTGCCAGTGTAAGTAATTTAGTTTTGTGCACAGTGAGCGGAGCTGCCGGGATATTTTCTGTGCTTTTGGTTAATTTTGAGAGTTTGCTGTGTTGAGCAAGGGGATCGGTTACAAAAGTCGTAAGTTTGTGGTGTGGTGTTCGTTATGAATTTGGATTTGCTTGCAAAAATGGAGATGACTGTCAGAGGTTCCATTTATTTGAGACTTAACCATAAGTTGAGAGTTGTCAGGTGTCAGTCTCATGGACATGTGATGAGGCTCAGTATTACTTCTGGTATATTCCGTGGTTGCGGGTGGGGTAAGGGGATTTGCATTAGGATCGAGGAGTGGTTTGGTTGGTTGGAACCAAGTATAGAAAGGCAGTGCCACTTATGTGGGTCACAATGTACCAGTGCTGGTGTTGTCAGGATTGTTATTTTATGTCTGTAAAATGGTTGTGAAGAGTTCTTGGCTTACGAAAGACTAATTTGTTAGTGTTGTCAGTCAGATTGTTTATAGGAAGAATGTAGAGATTGTGTTTTTGTGTGTGTGAGAGAGAGACAGGCCGAAGTTATTGACCATTTAGTTTGGTTAAAGATTGTTGACCTGGAAATGAAATGATATATGATGTCTGTTTGGTGTTCGTTGACCACTTTGGCTGCTCCCTCATAAATATATTTTTACATAACCCCTCCTTCCTCTCATCTTGGGCTCCCATATCGCACCCACTAAAACCCTCAGTTATTTTTTTTAGAGGGCAGAAATCAGGAAGGAAATGCATACAATACGAAACCCGTGTCTCCCCTCCTTTCATTTCTAGAACTACTACTGTAAGAATCCGCGCTGAAATGGAAGGGAGAGGACTTTAAGTGGTACAGCTCTTTTGCAGGATTTTTGTTAAAATATTAGAGTGTTTGAGCTGTCTGTGAGTGAAGATTCCTTTGCGTATGATTCTTGGAGGTAGAACGTAGCTTTGTTTGTTGCACGTTTTATTGATCTTGTTATTGGGTAGTCAATCAACATACGATCACGATGTTGAAGGGGTCCCGGGATATTAATAAACATTGTGACCACAATCAGAAATTCTCGTGTAGACACGCTGTCAATTCAGTAATCAGCGTGCACTAAAACTCATCTCGTAAAACTGTTTATTGACGTAATGTCAGATACAAAATATTGTTTTGCAGAATTGCTTTCTTTATTTTGTTGTGTTTCTACTTGTTAAAGTTGTTACATTGAGAGTGCTGCTGCTGGTGTCATGGAGAGATGTTTCCTCAAAGTAAGAAATTTTTGGTGGCTCTCCTTTACTTAGTGGGGAATCCCCACGTCCACAGTACAGAATGTCTAAGTATTTGCGACCGGGTTGGTGGCCCCAGCACCCTGCCAGTTTCTTTGGCACTTACAGTCATCCTTCCATCATGTTATGTGAATTGGGTGTGGAGCGAGAGAGAGAAGGCAGGCAGTTGTCTTCTGGCAAACTGCTGCTTCTGTAATTGCTGGAAATGTGACCATACGAGTAACCAAGACTTTGAATAAAAATCTGCCCCAAGATGTGGGCGTAGGTTTGCGGATTGTTTTAAAAAGGGTAGCAGAAAAATTGAACGTAGTTTAGCGTAATGAATGGCGCGTTGCTTTGGTTAACAAGGAAATGATCATTTTTTTACCGTAGCCGAAACAAATTATTTACGAACACACAGTCACGAAGGTCATATTGAACGGCTTTTCGCTTTTGCTTTACTTCATCGTTTTGTCGTCTGATTTGACTTCGTTTGTCCCCACCATCTTCCTACGTGATACGACCATAATTCGTTGCGTTGGATACGTTACTGGGCGGGGGAAAAGGGTCCCTTTGTAATTTATGAAAGTGACATTTGACAACTTCCTGAAGCGTAGCCTAGAACGTTTGTACATTGGCCGACAGAATTCGTGTATTTCTACATTGTTTTGAGGTCTTGTTCGTCCTCGTAATCGTTAGAAAACAACTCGGCTCAATTTGAATACTAAGAAAAGTGTTAAAACTAGCTACTACGTGTTTGTCCAGGAAGGCACTGATGTTTTGTAGTTGGTAATATTACCAGTTTGTTACGATTCTAGTGAGGCAGTCAGAAAGGGAAAGAATGAGCACGGAAGTTGCATATGGCAGATTAGATGTTTGGAAGAAGATGGCAATAATGATGATGACAGTAATTGCAGTAAACTTGTCTTCGCGATGTGTGTGTTACTTTTTCTTCAGAATCGTCACCTTTACTCGGAACACCTGATGTGATCTGGATATGCCATTCTGGTCGCTGTGGTGTGACAGCAGATAGGTTGCGGTGTTTAAATATCAGTGTTGTAATGCAGTTTGGAATAAGCAGGGTTCCTAATGACGTAGGATGTGGAAAGAGGCAACTCCATTCTGAATGAATCTGGTTTCATGTGGAATGTCACGGCCATTGCACTTTGAAATTTTCTGGAAACTCGGCTATGCTGTCAGAGGAATTTTGCACTTATCTTCATCCAAGATTGTTTCCTTCCACACAAAAGTCTGAGCTACGCCGCAGTTTAAAATATAAGGTGACATTTCCATTGATCTGTCTTTTACACGAACATTTGTCATTTCAGAGTTGGTGACCGTGAAATAATGACTTTCTGTACAGACTGGATGCAGCGGCTTGTTATCGTTTAGGTTCAGCTGTAACAAGGTAAATGTTAGGTGGAAGGAATATGTTGTTTGTGGCAATTCTTACTAATATAGAATATCGCAAGTTCTTATCTAATAAAAGAATTATTAAGAAATCTGTCAAACTGCCCTCCACTCTTTCCATTTTAGTTTTGATTAGATCGATCATTGCTGGTGGACGTCGTGGTCTCATACAATTGAACAAAGTTTGAGGTAAGGGATTCCTATTTATTATTATTGTTCATCACATTTATTGTTTTCATCTGCATTTTTGAACTCGTGTACGAGAATTAGACTTGTCTTCTTTTTAACACAATTTCAATTAACATTAGATTGACTTGTGTGTGTTCACGGCAACATTGATAATAAAAGAATATTCCAGTAGGCAATTAACTTTTTACAATTTTAAAGGAATTAAACGTGTTTCGTATCCCAGAATCTAAATAAAAATATGTCGATGCTAAGAAGTGGGGTTTATATTCTGAACAATAATTCTAACGCTTTTCATATCTTGATACATCGACATTATTAAAGCGTTTTAGGGAACTGAGAAGAAATTTTATTCCGGTTTCACAAGCCTAATTATCGACAAATCTCCCTCTCATTATCTCCCTACATCAGCAGATTAAATCCGGGGAATGTTTGCTATTATTGAGTGCAAAGAATTTATGGGTGCAAAACGTGGTCTCTCTCTTTCAGGGAGGAACATAGACTGAGGGGCTCTGAGAACAGAGTGTCGAGGAAGATGTCTGGACCCAAAACGGGAGTGGGACGGATAACAGAGAAAAATGCATGACGAGCTCCTCAGCCGATGTTTTTAGGGCGAGTTGAAAGTTTACAAGGCCTGAAGGGAACACCTCGGCGTAGGTGGGAAGATAACATTAAGACGAATCTTACGAAGATGGGTCTCAATGGAGTGAACTGGATGCAACTGACTCAGGATAGACCCCGGTGGTGGGCTTTTGTGAACACGATGATGTACCCGACAGACATTAAGGTGGCTCATAAATCCTTTGAAAGTGTGACAAAGTTCAAATACTTGGGAACAACAAAAACGATTCAAAATGATGCTCACGACGAAGTTAGGAGGAGACTAAATTCCGGAAATGCTCGCTACATCTCAGTTCGAAATATTTTGTCTTCCCGTCTGATTTCTAAGAACCTGAAGATTAAAATATACAAAACAATAATCTTGCCTGTTGTGTGGTATGGGTGCGAAACATGGTCTCTCACTCAGAGGGAGGAACACAGATTGCAGGTGTTTGAGAATCGGGTGTTTAGGAGGATATTTGGGCCTAGGAGAGAAGATGATGGGGCATGGAGAAAACTGCACAATGACGAGCTTAAAAATATGTACTCCTCCCCCAATATTGTCAGGGTGATTAAATCGAGAAGAATGAGATGGTCTGGGCATGTAGCGTGCATGGATGGGACAAGAGGTTTGCACCGGGAAGCCTGAGGGGGAGAGACCTCTGGGGAGACCTAGACGTAGATGGGAGGATAATCTCAGGCGGGATCTATGGGAGATAGGAGTTGAAGGAGACTGGATTTTGTTGGCCCAGGACAGGGTCCGGTGGAGGGCTTTGGTTAGTTCGGTGATGAACCTTCTGGTTCGGTAAGCCATCTAGTTAGTTAATCGGTCAACGACATGACCAGCTTTCTTATTAATTATGATTGTCCCAGTTGGCGCTGCTCGCAACATTTATCTTCGTTGCAACTAAAGGTACGACATTTTATTTTACATCCATTGTCCTAGCACTGTGCGAGATTATGTCAAGAACTTCTTTACAGTTCGTGTACTGATTAAGTTACAAGTTCACGCTGCAACCTGTAGCAACTAGATATCGTGTCAGTGTTAACTGATTTTCCGTTTATTCATGCAAGTGGAATGGGACATAATGGCCACCCGATATGTAGGACTGTTTGTAGTGGCAGCTTGCTGCAATGGAGTGCGATACTGACCGGGTTAATACGACCCACACAATCGTATGTCCCAGTGACGCATTAAACCACGGAAGACATTGTACACAACCTTGACTTAATCACATTAACGTATAGATGCTTCTGGAGTGTGTGCCCATAAGAATAGCAGTAACTTGGGTGTGCTGTTTGAATGGATTTATCTGAAATGACATATGGGAATACCTCCCCCTACAAGCGTTGATGGGTACCTCATTCAGGCGTAAGCTCCCAGTCTATTTGCGCAAACGCAATTATGACAGAAACAATATCTGCTGTGGAAACCTCAAATCTTACAATATAGTTCTGGTTTGAGGGGGTAAGTAGAGGATTACATGACCTACCAAGCTAAGATGCTAGATGTGGGAATTCCTTTTCGAAATTTTTTGCTCAGAATATAACTTTTGGGCCAAGCTGGTGCGGCATTACTTTTCTCTCTTTAACTCCCTCTGCATTTATGACCTCCTCCCCCCCCATCTGGACACATCACATCAACTGGATGCTGTATGGACGTAGAATACCACGCGGCAAACACATACGTACTGTGGCAAAGTCCGTCATAAATAAATATGAATCTGCCTTCAATGTGTGGATAATGGCAACCCATATCAACATGAGTACCATCAGACATACATGAATGTACAAAAGAAATGTATTTAATCTCGATCTTATGTATACATGGGATATACGGATATCCGCACGTAGGAACGTTGAAACTTCGATATCAGCAGACGTGCGTGATTACACCAAACGCACTGATGATAATGTTTGCCATGTATTGCCTTACGTCAGTGGTCCCCAACCTTTTTTTTCCTTTCTCTGGACAAATAAGATACGGACACCAAATAATACACAAAACAACACGACGTTTATTGATACAAGAAACCACGCAATCAAAAATACTTAATTTTATAAGTACAATTATTATTACTCAAGTGGGAAGTTAGTGTGATGTTTGGCACTGCATTTCAGCGGCCAGTTTTACAAATTTGGGAGAGTAGGATGATGTTGCTGCTCGCAATCGTCAAGATGGGCATTAGTACGTAGAGAACTGTGCTTTGATTTTATAATGTTCATGGTTGAACGGCATTTATTATTCAGTATAACCTCTTTCCTTATCAACGCGGGCACCGCGTTGGGGACCACTGTTGTACATTATTTCGCCCTCACATCTTCATCAGTTATCAGAGTGATTATTCTCTTGTAACATTGATGTCACTGTTAGGTCAAGGTCATGACAAAGTCAAGACAAGATCGCCCCAATAGTTTGCCAGATAGAGGTCTTTAAAATTCTCAAGGTCATACGTATTTATGCCAAACGGCAAATACCTGATTGACCATACTCATGTCAAAATGAGGTCACGTATAGGTCAAGGAAGCCACGACAAATTCGGCCCAATAGTTTCGTAGATACTGGTCTTAAAAAATCTCAAGGTTATATCTTCTCACCAATATTTCTGCTAGCCAGCCATCCTAGGGCCACACCCTTTACCCCAGGGCCACTACCCCAGTCGCACCCCTTCCCAGGGCTATCCCCTTCTTTGGGCCAACCCTCATGATCACCCCTACCCAAGATCGCCCCCCCGGGACCATCCCCTCAGGATCCCTGCAGCATCACCATATCCCAGGAACCACAGGATCCCTTAGGACCCCAGGATTCCCTGGACACTGCCCTCTAGGATCACGGCAGGATCCCCGAAGACAATCACCTCTAGGATCCCCTATAACCCCCTCCAGGATTCCTCGGATTTACCAGGACTCCCCATGACCATCCTAGTATTCCCCACAGATTTCCTAGGATCCCCAAAAAAGGATTCCCTACCCAGATCTAGCAGAATCTGCCACCAAACATTTCCAACAGAATATCCCACGATCGCAACCCATGATTCCCAGGATATTCCCCTGGATTCACCACATAATATTACCCACGATCCTGCAGGATTCCCCACCAAAAATCCCCATATTATCCCACATAGGTTCCACAACCAGAATTCAAAACGCGACCTAACCCCCGCGCTCTAACCCCCGCGCCCTAACCCCCGCGCCCTAACCACCCCGCGCCCTAACCACCCCGCGCCCCACGAAGGGAGGTGGAGGCCCAGGCCGTTTCTTGAGCGAGCAGAGGCGCGGACCCGGCTCCGGACAATGGCCCGGGCGCCGGGTTCCAACGAACCGCCCGAGTCGGACGAGTCCAACTCGTTGGCTTTGCGCTCGCACGCTACAGGAAACAGGACCTCGTGGGCGAGGCAAGTCGTCCAACTCTTTCGACTAACCGACCTGGCAACAGATCTTGTCTAGGGGCTGAGGCTCACCCTCCGTCCCGCGATTTGGTTTCATTCGATTAAATCATTGAGTTTTCGCTGCTCGTAGTATTTTCGCTTCGAGTGTTTTATTACTGGACGTATAATTTTATCTGCCCCTTATTCATCTCTGCCGACACGCGGTGGATGAGTTTTTCATCTTTGCCTTTCCCAGCATGCTCCGCGAAACTTGTTTTCTCCGAACAAGTTGAGTTTTTCCCGGTTGTCTGTCTCCTGCTTCGGTACAGCGCGGATGTACGAAGTCTTTACGTAAGTTGGGGCTTCAGTCGGCCATTTTGATATTACGTCTCAGCTTGTGTTTGGTTTAATTCTCGATTTATTCGACAGCCAAAGAGTTGTTGAAGCTTTCGTGGTGGTAGTACGAGGCTCTAGATAACGACCCTGACTTATATGCATTTGTGTCTGGCGTGATATAAGATCGTCTATATATTTTTCTCTAGGACTGTGACAACGCACATGCGAGAGTACATGTGTCCTGTTGTGTGTCCTCGGGTGCTACGTCCTGTACAACGAGAGCCTACTTAAGTCATTCAAGGTGAGTTGCATGAAATATTCCGTCCTCTGAAGTAGAGAGTTCTTAAAGTACGTTGAGGATAAAACGTGACTTGGCCTAGGTCGCACAAGACAAGATGGCTGAAATGACTTTGCAACACTGAACTAAGTATTCTGAGATATTATTTTATTTTACGTTTTGATTGTTCTGTGATTCTGCCCACGCATTCCGTCTCCTTCTAGGTCAGTGGTAACAACCACGTGACACTCGTTCAAGACTTGAGGTTCACGGAGCGGTGAGGATGACGGCCGCTTACATCGTGAGGTCGCTAACACGACAACCCGAAAATTATATTACAGCAGCAGCGAACTAAGGACTCCGCTGAGTACAATGAGAAATTGTCAGATAATGCCCACTGATCGAGTTTCAGAGCGTACGTACAGAAGCGACGTAATTATAAATTCTTGTCATTATGTCTGCTTTGAGGTGATTGGCGGAGCCCTCTTCACATTCACGGTGATTATGATATCATCATTCTTCATCGCCGTCGTGAACCTCTGAACCAGAAGATTTTTCCACGTCTCGCTCCTGGACGCTGCTCTGTGACGTCGTCTGGCTCGAGACGTCTGAAACGATGAGGCACCAGTGAGCGATGGACTCGGGTGAGTACGGTGATGTATTATTTCGAGGTTGATTAAAAATTATAATGACTTTCGTAGATAGTGTTCTGTGGGAAATTAAAAATTAGTATGTCTCGACGGTAATGTAGTGACTGAGTAAAGCCTGGTCTACGTGGATGGGGTTTCGCGAAGGTACCGATATCGCCAAAATCAAAGAATGTTTGAAACCCCCTACGTACGGTAAGGAATCGAGTTCTTTTATGAGTTTGAAACAGAAAGGAAAAGTTACAGATCATTTGAGAATTGTTGATGGGAAAGATTGGAAAAGGAGAAAATGCAGACAAATGGACACGCACACTTGCGGTATGAGACCAGTTTCTTGCGTCTGTCTTGTTGTAAACATGTACGGCAGTCATCGTGTAGCTGACAGTCGTTTAACTGGTCAAAGCCTTTCTCTTCGTGTACAGACACAGAAATTTTAAAAACTGACTGGTCGTCCTTACTTCATTTCTGTTGGATAAATTTCGTAAGGAAATGCTGTTGGTGTTAGGTGGACCGAGTATTGCGTACGGAGTCTGTATTGATTTGGATTAGCCGTCTGCCATGGACGCGACTGAGTAGGCGTTCTTTACGCGGTGATGGAATTAGACAGAGCTGCTAGAATGTAGTGCTGTATAGAGCAGAGGTTCCCAAAATATGGAGAAACATTTTCAACATCCTTTGCTTGATTGAGGCAGTCATCAGAACGAAGTATCGTTCTGCGTTGTATCCCGAAGGATGGTGATGGGATACAGGAGCGTAGACCAAGAGGAAGTGCGTTGATATTCAAGTCCACTTGTAGCAACACAGTAGAGATATATATTGAATTAAAGCTGCACCAGTTTACAGTATCTCGAGTCAGAAAGCTATGAAGGCGTAATTTATAACAGTTATAATTACTCTTCGCTAATACAAATTGCAGTTTTGTGGACTTTCAGTTTATTCTGTGTATAGTAATATAAAATATCGTCAAATTGAGTACCTGATGTATTTTCCTAATCAATGAAATTCCTCTGTTATGGAAACTGAAGGGTTACAACTGCAAGGAAACCGAAATTTGAGTCTATCGTGAGTCACTGCAGTCTGATTCACATCTCTGGATACTCTTTATACAAAAACACAGTTTAATATTAAGTCTCACCGCTACTAAATCTTCCGAAATAATTCATTCCCTTCCTAAGAGGGTTCATAAATTAACTTTATGTGTGCTCTTTGAAATGAAAAAATAAGCATCATTAACCCCATGAAGCCGTAGGTCGTCTGAATAATATTTAAGAATTCAGTCCGTACCGCGAAGAAAACACAACACTTCACCATTACGAAGAACAACTGGTTAACGCTGTTTAAGGAAATGATCGCTGTTTATTCCGAGAATCATAGTTCGTCTGAATTATATTTAAGAATTCAGTCCGTACCGCGGAGAAAACACAACTCTTCACCATTACGAAGATCAACTGGTTAACGCTGTTTAAGGAAATGATTGCTGTTTATAGTGAGAATCATAGAAGATCCATAAATATAAAAGGCATCATAATTAAAGCACTTGGTACGTACGTTGAAGTAAACTTTCAGAATTGAACTAATTGGTATTTAGCATTTTCTGTTGAAGGCTTAATGTACCGGTTACATAACTTTTTCTTTATCAGTATTACTTCCCCCTACTCGCTTGTAAATAATCTTCTTGAATCTCTTTCCCTAAGTGTTTTCAAGTTCGGATTGTCTTACAGAGTGAGAAACGAAGTATTACGCCTGTCTAAATCATCAAGAAATATTATAGGACTGTTAACTCAGTTGAAGCATCTCTCTCTCTGTCTGTCTGTCTGTCTGTGTTTTTAATAAGTTCCGAAGATTAGGATGGGTTGACACTCAGGTTACAGTAAATTGGTTCATCGATTCTCGACAGATTCTGACGAATTTAGGACCGCGTTCAGGTGTGTGTTGCTCTAAAATCCAGTCGTTCCTCAGCTCGAATATTTGTTGCGCCATTGAACAATGTCTCGAGAATAATAGCAAAACTTGAAGAAGGTCTGTTTGCAGCACATCCTTACACTGAGATTCAGTGTAGGTAGCACCCGTTAATACTTGATTGAACGGTGGTAATTAATCTTGTTAATGGTCCCGAAGAACTCTATTCCTAGAACACAAAGTTAGGTTGATACTGACGGACAGAAATCGAATAATCCCAACCGTAGTTTAATGGCGACTATTCCAATGGGACCAGCCGACTTTTCCAAGACAGAATCAGTACTGACTGTCTTCTGATTGGTCCTCGATGCAATTCGAAAGTATTGATTTCTTTCCATTGAGTTCGTCACAGATGGCTCGTCTTATCTTTGGTTCCGTATTTTTCCGATAGACTGCGTCATTGTGTTTGAACGTCGTGTCCTCGAGTAAATGTGAGGCAATATTTTCGATATATTTTGTAGAAGTTTGACATAGGACACCAATATGTTACCACAAGTTTGACGTGCGCCACGAATTACGCGCCCACCAAACATTGCAATTGATGTACCAGAGATTTATATTCAGTTTCTTTGTGAGGCGATTTATATTAATAAATGACGTACTATCATTCACGTATGTTTATTCCGATTCTTTCGTTACATGATACTTATTTATAGTGAGTTAGATTGGGTCATCGTTAAGCATGAATCTGCTACGTATTTGCGTCAACATCTACACAGCATCAATTTTGGAAGAAATATTTCTTGTGGAAACATTATGTAATTTTAGACGTGTTATGACATTTTACATGCATTTAAGCACTAATTGTGTTATATAGGAATTGTGTGAGCGCTTAATATCGTTATTGATAAGTCGTCGTGGCCGACTTTGCGCATCCTCCACCTCACGACT
Organism: Zootermopsis nevadensis; assembly: GCF_977971745.1. Classification (NCBI taxonomy): domain Eukaryota; kingdom Metazoa; phylum Arthropoda; class Insecta; order Blattodea; family Termopsidae; genus Zootermopsis; species Zootermopsis nevadensis. The sequence goes on along the minus strand of NW_028259359.1, from coordinate 149,203 downwards.
TTGATGCCTTCGTGCGAATTTCTAAAAATCGATAAGACATAATAGAGTATGAATATCATTAACTTACCTGTGGCATGACGTCCATACAAAATTTCAATAATTTCTGAGCATCCATTCGCTTTTTCCAAAATTCGTGCGCAGGAAACCATTTTGCACTGATGCAGATTACCCCGTTTTGGTTGGTTTGTGTTGGGTTAGGTTAGGTTAGGTTAGTGGGGCAGCTGCGCAGACGTTGTTGCGCAGTGCAGTCATATGACTTGCGCATGTGAGGGCACCTTCAGCTCGTTTTGGTTAATTGTATATTATTAAACACTCAAAAATTCGATTCCGTCACTTTAAAAAGTATATTATATTCTGGACTCCACTTTCATACCTGATTTAATTTTTTTAAAAGGATATTTTATTGGACACATACTTTCAGTAATTGCATGTACACCAATTACTTATCACTTAAATATGATGTTATTGAATATTTCATTGTGGAAGTATATATGTTGTCACACGAAGAATAATTTATTAAAATATTTATTTAATTTTATGTTACACTACATGTAATTACTACAGTGACCCCAGTCATCGTTATAAGGAATAAATATTTTCAAATTACATAAGTCCAGCTTCTGCAGATACGCGATATCTGTATATGATTTACGTGTTACTAACTCGTACAAACGTCTTTACTGAGCACACATGGCATGAAAATGTCCATTCACTGAAGTCGTATGTCTCAATGTGGCGAACCGCACATATTCTTGCATGTTATGTTGGATTGTTGTTTCAATTGTTTCTATTCTCACACGTCACCGAGAAGACATCCTTACACAGATTCAGTGTAGGTGGCACCCGTTAATACGTGATTGAACGGTGGTAATTAATCTTGTTAATGGTCCCGAAGAACTCTATTCCTAGAACACAAATTTGCTTTGATACTGACCGACCGGTATCAAATATTCCCAACCGTAGATTAATGGCGACTATTCCAATGGGACCAGCCGACTGTTCCAAGACAGAATCAGTACTGACTGTCTTCTGATTGGTCCTCGATGCCATTCGAAAGTATTGATTTCTTTCCATTGAGGTCATCACAGATGTCTCGTCTTATCTTTGGTTCCGTATTTTTCCGATAGACTGCGTCCTTGTGTTTGAACGTCGTGTCCTCGAGTATATGTGAGGCAATATTTTCTATATATTTTGTAGAAGTTTGACATAGGAAACCAATATGTTACCACAAGTTTGACGTGCGCCACGAATTCCGCGCCCACCAAACTTTGCAATTGATGTACCAGAAATTTATATTCAGTTTCTTTGTGAGCGATTTATATTAATAAATGACGTAATATCATTCACGTATGTTTATTCCGATTCTTTCGTTACATGATACTTATTTATAGTGAGTTAGATTGGGTCATCGTTACGCATGAATCTGCTACGTATTTGCGTCAACATCTACACTGCATCAATTTTGGAAGAAATATTTCTTGTGGAAACATTATGTAATTTTAGACGTGCTATGATGTATTACGCGAATATAAGCACTAATTGTGTTATATGGGGATTGTGTGAGCGCTTAATATCGTTATTGATAAGTGGTCGTGGCCGACTTTGCGCATCCTCCGCCTCACTACTTTGATGCCTTCGTGCGAATTTCTAAAATCGATAAGACATAATAGAGTATGAATATCATTAACTTACCTGTGGCATGACGTCCATACAAAATTTCAATAATTTCTGAGCATCCATTCGCTTTTCCCAAAATTCGTGCGCAGGAAACCATTTTGCACTGATGCAGATTACCCCGTTTTGATTGGTTTGGGTTGGGTTAGGTTAGGTTAGGTTAGGTTAGGTTAGTGGGGCACCTGCGCAGACGTTGTTGCGCAGTGCAGTCATATGACTTGCGCATGTGAGGGCACCTTGAGCTCGTTATGTTTAATTGTATATGATTAAACACTCAAAAATTCGATTCCGTCACTTTAAAAAGTATATTATATTCTGGGCTTCACTTTCATAGCTGATTTAATTTTTTTAAAAGGATATTTTATTGGACACATAATTTCAGTTTTTGCAAGTACACCAATCACTTATCACTTAAATATGATGTTATTGAATATTTCATTGTGGAAGTATATATGTTGTTACACGAAGAATAATTTATTAAAATATTTATTTAATTTTATATTACACTACATGTAATTACTACAGTGACCCCAGTCATCGTTATAAAGAATAAATGTTCTCAAATTACATAGGTCCAGCTTCTGCAGATAGACGATGTATGTATATGATTTACGTGTTACTAACTCGTACAAACGTCTTTACTGAGCACACATGGCATGGAAATGTCCATTCACTGAAGTCGTATGTCTCAATGTGGCGAACCGCACATATTCTTGCATGTTATGTTGGATTGATGTTTCACTTGTTTCTATTCTCACACGTCACCGAGAAGACATCCTTACACTGAGATTCAGTGTAGGTAGCACCCGTTAATACTTGATTGAACGGTGGTAATTAATCTTGTTAATGGTCCCGAAGAACTCTATTCCTAGAACACAAAGTTACGTTGATACTGACCGACCGGTATCAAATAATCCCAACCGTAGTTTAATGGCGACTATTCCAATGGGACCAGCCGACTGTTCCAAGACAGAATCAGTACTGACTGGCTTCTGATTGGTCGTCGATGCAATTCGAAAGTATTGATTTCTTTCCATTGAGTTCGTCACAGATGGCACGTCTTATCTTTGGTTCCGTATTTTTCCGATAGACTGCGTCCTTGTGTTTGAACGTCGTGTCCTCGAGTATATGTGAGGCAATATTTTCTATATATTTTGTAGAAGTTTGACATAGGAAACCAATATGTTACCACAAGTTTGACGTGCGCCACGAATTCCGCGCCCACCAAACATTGCAATTGATGTACCAGAAATTTATATTCAGTTTCTTTGTGAGCGATTTATATTAATAAATGACGTAATATCATTCACGTATGTTTATTCCGATTTTTCGTTACATGATACTTATTTATAGTGAGTTAGATTGGGTCATCGTTACGCATGAATCTGCTACGTATTTGCGTCAACATCTACACTGCATCAATTTTGGAAGAAATATTTCTTGTGGAAACATTATGTAATTTTAGACGTGCTATGATGTATTACGCGAATATAAGCACTAATTGTGTTATATGGGGATTGTGTGAGCGCTTAATATCGTTATTGATAAGTGGTCGTGGCCGACTTTGCGCATCCTCCACCTCACTACTTTGATGCCTTCGTGCGAATTTCTAAAATCGATAAGACATAATAGAGTATGAATATCATTAACTTACCTGTGGCATGACGTCCATACAAAATTTCAATAATTTCTGAGCATCCATTCGCTTTTCCCAAAATTCGTGCGCAGGAAACCATTTTGCACTGATGCAGATTACCCCGTTTTGATTGGTTTGGGTTGGGTTAGGTTAGGTTAGGTTAGGTTAGTGGGGCACCTGCGCAGACGTTGTTGCGCAGTGCAGTCATATGACTTGCGCATGTGAGGGCACCTTGAGCTCGTTATGTTTAATTGTATATGATTAAACACTCAAAAATTCGATTCCGTCACTTTAAAAAGTATATTATATTCTGGGCTTCACTTTCATAGCTGATTTAATTTTTTTAAAAGGATATTTTATTGGACACATAATTTCAGTTTTTGCAAGTACACCAATCACTTATCACTTAAATATGATGTTATTGAATATTTCATTGTGGAAGTATATATGTTGTTACACGAAGAATAATTTATTAAAATATTTATTTAATTTTATATTACACTACATGTAATTACTACAGTGACCCCAGTCATCGTTATAAAGAATAAATGTTCTCAAAATACATAGGTCCAGCTTCAGAAGATACACGATGTCTGTATATGATTTACGTGTTACTAACTCGTACAAACGTCTTTACTGAGCACACATGGCATGGAAATGTCCATTCACTGAAGTCGTATGTCTCAATGTGGCGAACCGCACATATTCTTGCGTGTTATGTTGGATTGTTGTTTCAATTTTTTCTATTCTCACACGTCACCGAGAAGACATCCCTACACTGAGATTCAGTGTAAGTAGCACCCGTTAATACTTGATTGAACGGTGGTAATTAATCTTGTTAATGTTCCCAAAGAACTCTATTCCTAAAACACAAATTTACGTTGATACTGACCGACCGGTATCAAATAATCCGAACCGTAGTTTAATGGCGACTATTTCAATGGGACCAGCCGACTGTTCCAAGACAGAATCAGTACTGACTGGCTTCTGATTGGTCGTCGATGCAATTTGAAAGTATTGATTTCTTTCCATTGAGTTCGTCACAGATGGCACGTCTTATCTTTGGTTCCGTATTTTTCCGATAGACTGCGTCCTTGTGATTGAACGTCGTGTCCTCGAGTATATGTGAGGCAATATTTTCGATATATTTTGTAGAAGTTTGACATAGGAAACCAATATGTTACCACAAGTTTGACGTGCGCCACGAATTCCGCGCCCACCAAACATTGCAATTGATGTACCAGAAATTTATATTCAGTTTTTTTGTGAGGCGATTTATATTAATAAATAAATATGATGTTATTGAATATTTCATTGTGGAAGTATATATGTTGTCACACGAAGAATAATTTATTAAAATATTTATTTAATTTTATATTACACTACATGTAATTACTACAGTGACCTCAGTCATCGTTATATAGAATAAATTTTCTCAAATTACATAGGTCCAGCTTCTGTTGATGGTCCCATAGAACTCTATTTCTAGAACACAAAGTTACGTTGATACTGACCGACTGAAATCAAATAATTCCAACCGTAGTTTAGTGGCGACTATTCAAATGGGACCAGCCGACTGTTCAAGACAGAATCAGTACTGGCTGACTATGGATTAGTCCTCGATGCCATTCGAAAGTATTGATTTCTTTCCATTTATGCTACTAATAAATAATGCAGTAACTTAAAATGGATCTGGATCTCTGGAGTCCAGCGCACAGACGTGGAGACATGGTGGGCCGTCGGATCTGCGCGTTGGCAGCCTCGCCTCTGAAGATGGCAGACCTCAAGTAAACAAATGGTCAGAGTGCAACAAGGTTTGCTGAAGGGAAATGTTTTAGCATCTATCCGAAACAAGAAATATTAAGTGGCGTTTCTTTGGAATTCCGTACGCCAAACGTCCTGTCGGCGACCTCAAGTTCAAGGTAACGAGAAGTTGATAAGTGGCAACGTAAGTTCTACATTGCGGTGTGTATTTTGTGAAAAGTACATAAATCATTCGCAAAATATCGCCGTGTCCAGAGGAAAAATGCCACCAAAATTACGAAAAAAACCTTAGTACCTGAAATGTCACATCGTACATTGCGTCAAAGTGGCCGCGCGGTCCTTGTAGCCTCTTGGTCGCAGGGACCGTGGGTTCGTATCCCACGCCTTTCTGTGATGTGCTTTCCTTTGTACAGGTAGAGTAGTATCCTGTCTTTTGTAACTCTTTTTAACAAATTTCTGTAAACGTCACGTGTTATTTCGCCTCTTTGTGTAGAGTCTCCTGTCAGAATGTGAAGTGTAATTGTGAGGTAATTTTTCAGAACTCAGATCTCATACTGACAGGAGCAATAATTCATGTACTTGCTGAGTTCGAACTAGTTAGAAGACGATTTTAATATTATCTTCCTATGTATGTAGTGCTGCCTCTTCAATAATATTTACTGTGTTTCTTCATTTTCTAATTCGGGGATGTTGGGTTTACAACTTCATGGTCATTGGTGTGGTACTATCCATTGATAAAATTTTCAGTAGCATAATGCGGTCATGTTCTCCAATGCAGGAAATTGTGATCATTCTTAAATCAAAGGCCAAGGAGTACAAAATATACATTGTGCCCACTTGGAAAATATTTGATATCGTTGCCACTATAAGTAGGAGCCTACAGTTGGAAGATTAATCAAGAGTAATAACAACACCTGCACATGGGAATCCGTAATCAGCCATTTCCAATCATCTCAGAGGTTCAAAACATATTTCCCTAAAATCCATCGTAATGTTTCCATGCCACACCCCCCCCCCCCCCACGTCAATGAAGTGGCCAGTTACAATAAATATTCTTTCAAACACAGTACATGCATGCCTTGTGCATCAATATTATTGAAATGCCACCTTCCTTCCTTTTATTATCTTACAAGTAACATGAGATGCACATAACCTGAGAAATTTTGTGCTATACGTGTAATAATTGTAGACTGAAATCTTCATTCAACAATATTTTCCTTAGCAGTTTGTTTACCAACATTTGCAATTAACCATTATTCTGGTAACAGATTAATGTATTAGAAATTAAAGATAACAAATATGAAAACATGACTCCATTCTTCCACACTTTCACAGTTTGTTGATAATTTGTCAGAAGACGGCATTCTAAAATTTCCATGCAAGAAAGAGCATGTTCATGAACCTAAAAGCAAATATTGTCATCTATGCTACATTGTATGAGCTTCTGACACTGACTTTATATAAACCACAAATTAATAAATAAAGTTTAATCAAAATTCTTAACCCTCTTCCAGCCTAAATACTTGAAAGCACTTTTGTTCGTGGTCTTTGGTATCTTAGACATTCGAATTTTGTTCCTGTCTCCTAGTGAAATATGTTGAAATGGTGACTGTCTTTGCGTTGCCACAGCGTTCTCTTCACTTATTGGTTTCAGTTCCCAGACTGTTCTAACGTAACGTTAAACTTTCGTGTGTGTGAAATGATAGAGGTTTCAGTCTTTTGAATAAGGGTAGGAGATGGATAGAGATTGAAATGTTATAAGCTCTCTGCATAATGTCCTTATATTCTTAGTTGCATTTAACAATTTCACCAGTACATTAGTAAGAAGTGTGATGGCTCCCCCAGTGGTGAATCGTTTTCCGTTTGCTACGTGAGGAATCACATATAACCACTGTAACTGTCTGTAAAGAAATCTAAAATGTCAAGGGATTCTATAATAACTTCATTTAAAATAGTGTCAGGTTTGCCGTAATGCAAAGAATATTTTGATGAAAATGGATTATACAAATGCTTATTACTCTGGTACATTGCAGCCAAAATACAAATTAACGCAGTTCACTTTAGGATGGCAGGAGCATGTGGGTAAGTGTAGATTAGTACTGAGGGAACGCGATAAGACCGCAAAGTTAGGATCGTGGTTATTCAGCTGCTTGGAGGGAGGAAAAGTCAGGCAAAATTTACCGCAGTGAGGAGATGGTCAGATTCCTGGTTCCCAAAAAAAGGAGGCATAATATTGTTTCTTTAAAGTGGTGCTAAAGAGAATATTTTATATTATGTTTCAGTGAACTACAGCACAGTTTACATTTACAACAAACTCATATATGATGGGTACCTGATGTAAAGTTTATGTAATCACAAATATATTTTGTATTCCTGATAACAACCACAATACTTCATGTGGACAAGAAGGCAGAAGGGCTTTAATTACGTTTCAGGTGCTTATAAGTTTACAAACTGTGGAGTGGTATTTCAGGCAGCATTTGGTTCGGCAGTGCCGTGTAGTGTTCGCGGAGGGGCATGTAACTCAGGTGTATTGTTGGTAGATGACAGGACAGTTCGTCAGGGTGCGCATATATTGATCATTGAATATCCCTCATGCTCCGCCGGTGGCGGGATGTGTTCGCTGTTTTTCAGACGTTGCCGTCCCTGCGTGCGAGAAAATGGCGCTGCTCCTCTGCTGTTATTGTTTACTTCGGACGGCGTGATGGTAGGATGCATGCCCAGTCGAGTGCAGCTTTACTCTCTTATATTTCCGATGCTTGCAAGTTTATTTGAACTGATGTTTGTCATCTTTCTCCTGTGTGAAGTACGTAAAGTGGGAAATATTTTGGTTGCACGAAAGGCCGGATTAGTTGCCAGTAGGTAATTAATGTGGTGTAGAGTGCCTTCGTAGTAAGAATTAATACTGGTCTCTCAATGCGGATGTTTATTTCTGTACATGGTTTTGTTTCAGGTAGGCGTGAATGCAAGCATATGGGATACTTCAGCCGTTATGCAGTTTCGAGTCCATCATTACTACGGAGGTAGCAAGACTTTGCTCCGGTAGCTGACATGACCATTGTGCATGATGGACACAATTCATCAGGCGATGCGGTTGGGATGACCCACAGACACGTAGTGGGAGCCTCAGTTTTTGTGACTTGCATGTGGAAATTCAGTAGCTCATTATTTACTGGTACAGTGAGCCTGTTAGAGGCTGTATCACAATTAGTTTGGGTTTAGTATCCTGCCAGTACCAGGAGGCTTCTACAAGTAATGTATTTCTTTGTCATATCATAAACCCAGATTTCCCATTTGCTCTGTCCCTCATACATCAGTTGCTGATTTAGGAAGCAGCTACTGCATTGGCCACTGCTGTGACCATTGAACATTAGGATGTGAGTGTAATTATCTGTACTTATTGTGATTCGCTGTTGCAGTTTTGATGATCCACATGTGGAGATCTCCGCAGTCCATGGGATTCCGTTCAGATTGCAGGACAAGCAAGACAGAGCCACTCACCAGATGGCAGTCACAGGTAAGTTTATCCATTTGAGTAAATTGTTTAATAAAATTCTTTTCTGAATTATAATGCCATTATTGAAAGAAGAAGACCTTTTGTCCTGAAAAGTAGTAAATGTTTTTAATGAAATAAAGAACTTGTCTATTTCTTCTATTGAGACTACAAAGAAACAATGAAGAACGTGATTTTTCTTTGCAGTTTAAGGAACCACATTTTGAGGCTGACCTCCACATAGTTCTATAATTGAGAATGCATGGAGTTTACCTCCATGCTCCCACTGCCTCATGGCATTGCGCTTAGTCACAAGGATAACTTCAGCTGATATAGCGAACCATTAAATGTTTAAAAACCATAATCGGTGTTGGTTTTCTGTAAGTCCAAGTGGTGTTAGAACCCAAAGACCACTGTGAGAACCTGAAATCTCTCTTAAAACCACATTTAGTACGTGAACTTGTTGAAAGCGTCTGCTTCATATCTGGAACAGCCAGTAAGGCCTGTTGTGTAAGTTGGTAGGAGTGTTTGTTGCTGCAGCCATGAAAGAGTTACGACGGTGTTCCTTGTGTGTCACTACACAATGGTGGCGATATCACAGGAAGCTGGTGAGTTCAGTTTTATAAATTTAGATTGTTCAACATTGAAACAATTTATATTACTGATGGTGAAGCTTCCACCTTTGCTTCCAGAAGGCATTATAAAGTGGCATTACTGATGGTGATATGGAAAATAAATCTAATTGATACGGCTACCTCTTGCCCCTTGTCGGTTGAATTCACCTTAGTAGTAGAAGTGCTACAGATGTTGGCTGTGTTGTAGTGGCTTGAAATTTCTTAATCTTTCATTTACGTCCTTTCTCCATGACATCAAAACAGGCGAACCTGAAGGGCATGGACCGACTGGTGTTTACAGACTCCCTCGCTGTCATAATGGGGCACGAGGAGAGGGAGCCCTGTAAGCCGGGACACCTGGCACTTGTTCTTTTCTTGGAGACAGCGATCAACATCCTCGGCTCCAAACCGACGGCAAGCGAACTGTTCGTTAAATATCCACTGAATCAGTGGCAACGGAAGTTGCGTGGGTCTGACGTGACGTGTGTGAGTTGTAGAGTTTGTAGTTGCAGTATTATGACGTGTGGAATAATGGCCCACTTGGCGAATGTTTTAAATTTGTTGGGGGGGAGGAAAGAAAGGCTCCAGTATGAATCTGTGAGCGAGGGAGTTCAGAATTTGTCAAGTCGCTGGTCGTGACCCGTATTTAAAGTTAACTTGTGAATGGGTTTGTAATGAACTTGACAGAATTTGTCTTCTGAAAATGGAAGGTGCTTGTTCATTGGCTAAGGTGGGAGTGTTAACTGCTTGGTGAAGTTAAACTGTGTGTTCTTAGAAGAGTGTGATGTCTTGATTTCTTGAATGTGAATGTATTTTCTCTTTCTAGGAGTAGCAGATTACGAGAAACAGAATGATCCTTCAGATTCTACTGAGCACCACGTGACCCGCGTACTGCCAGCCAGAGAAGCGTTGAAGTACGTGCGGCAACAGTTGGCAGACCGACTTGATGTCAGAAGATTAAACCTGCTGGGACAAAGAAGGAACCTCGTATCCGCAAGAGACTGATATCGGTCTGAACCAGGCATTCGTTGTGTGAGTACATGAGCATTAGAATGTATTTGATGTGGTTGTTGTGTGAGAGAGATGAGTCTGTCCAATTTTATTAGGTACTTTAGATGTTGTGACTGTAAGTGTGAGAGTTGATATGTTGAAAGACGTAAATGTGGTGAGGGATTGGCATTATTGCAGTATCTGTGGTACGCTAGAGGCATTCATGATATTGTTCATAGGATATCAGAATGTGAGGTTTATTTATCCTTTTTAGACGAGGGTGGTGACTATTTGTGATAAGGTTTTGTTACACGTGAGATGTGTGCAGTGCTGAGGAGCCTTTAATGTGGTCTGTTTACTAATTAATAAGTGAGCATTTGCCAGTGTAAGTAATTTAGTTTTGTGCACAGTGAGCGGAGCTGCCGGGATATTTTCTGTGCTTTTGGTTAATTTTGAGAGTTTGCTGTGTTGAGCAAGGGGATCGGTTACAAAAGTCGTAAGTTTGTGGTGTGGTGTTCGTTATGAATTTGGATTTGCTTGCAAAAATGGAGATGACTGTCAGAGGTTCCATTTATTTGAGACTTAACCATAAGTTGAGAGTTGTCAGGTGTCAGTCTCATGGACATGTGATGAGGCTCAGTATTACTTCTGGTATATTCCGTGGTTGCGGGTGGGGTAAGGGGATTTGCATTAGGATCGAGGAGTGGTTTGGTTGGTTGGAACCAAGTATAGAAAGGCAGTGCCACTTATGTGGGTCACAATGTACCAGTGCTGGTGTTGTCAGGATTGTTATTTTATGTCTGTAAAATGGTTGTGAAGAGTTCTTGGCTTACGAAAGACTAATTTGTTAGTGTTGTCAGTCAGATTGTTTATAGGAAGAATGTAGAGATTGTGTTTTTGTGTGTGTGAGAGAGAGACAGGCCGAAGTTATTGACCATTTAGTTTGGTTAAAGATTGTTGACCTGGAAATGAAATGATATATGATGTCTGTTTGGTGTTCGTTGACCACTTTGGCTGCTCCCTCATAAATATATTTTTACATAACCCCTCCTTCCTCTCATCTTGGGCTCCCATATCGCACCCACTAAAACCCTCAGTTATTTTTTTTAGAGGGCAGAAATCAGGAAGGAAATGCATACAATACGAAACCCGTGTCTCCCCTCCTTTCATTTCTAGAACTACTACTGTAAGAATCCGCGCTGAAATGGAAGGGAGAGGACTTTAAGTGGTACAGCTCTTTTGCAGGATTTTTGTTAAAATATTAGAGTGTTTGAGCTGTCTGTGAGTGAAGATTCCTTTGCGTATGATTCTTGGAGGTAGAACGTAGCTTTGTTTGTTGCACGTTTTATTGATCTTGTTATTGGGTAGTCAATCAACATACGATCACGATGTTGAAGGGGTCCCGGGATATTAATAAACATTGTGACCACAATCAGAAATTCTCGTGTAGACACGCTGTCAATTCAGTAATCAGCGTGCACTAAAACTCATCTCGTAAAACTGTTTATTGACGTAATGTCAGATACAAAATATTGTTTTGCAGAATTGCTTTCTTTATTTTGTTGTGTTTCTACTTGTTAAAGTTGTTACATTGAGAGTGCTGCTGCTGGTGTCATGGAGAGATGTTTCCTCAAAGTAAGAAATTTTTGGTGGCTCTCCTTTACTTAGTGGGGAATCCCCACGTCCACAGTACAGAATGTCTAAGTATTTGCGACCGGGTTGGTGGCCCCAGCACCCTGCCAGTTTCTTTGGCACTTACAGTCATCCTTCCATCATGTTATGTGAATTGGGTGTGGAGCGAGAGAGAGAAGGCAGGCAGTTGTCTTCTGGCAAACTGCTGCTTCTGTAATTGCTGGAAATGTGACCATACGAGTAACCAAGACTTTGAATAAAAATCTGCCCCAAGATGTGGGCGTAGGTTTGCGGATTGTTTTAAAAAGGGTAGCAGAAAAATTGAACGTAGTTTAGCGTAATGAATGGCGCGTTGCTTTGGTTAACAAGGAAATGATCATTTTTTTACCGTAGCCGAAACAAATTATTTACGAACACACAGTCACGAAGGTCATATTGAACGGCTTTTCGCTTTTGCTTTACTTCATCGTTTTGTCGTCTGATTTGACTTCGTTTGTCCCCACCATCTTCCTACGTGATACGACCATAATTCGTTGCGTTGGATACGTTACTGGGCGGGGGAAAAGGGTCCCTTTGTAATTTATGAAAGTGACATTTGACAACTTCCTGAAGCGTAGCCTAGAACGTTTGTACATTGGCCGACAGAATTCGTGTATTTCTACATTGTTTTGAGGTCTTGTTCGTCCTCGTAATCGTTAGAAAACAACTCGGCTCAATTTGAATACTAAGAAAAGTGTTAAAACTAGCTACTACGTGTTTGTCCAGGAAGGCACTGATGTTTTGTAGTTGGTAATATTACCAGTTTGTTACGATTCTAGTGAGGCAGTCAGAAAGGGAAAGAATGAGCACGGAAGTTGCATATGGCAGATTAGATGTTTGGAAGAAGATGGCAATAATGATGATGACAGTAATTGCAGTAAACTTGTCTTCGCGATGTGTGTGTTACTTTTTCTTCAGAATCGTCACCTTTACTCGGAACACCTGATGTGATCTGGATATGCCATTCTGGTCGCTGTGGTGTGACAGCAGATAGGTTGCGGTGTTTAAATATCAGTGTTGTAATGCAGTTTGGAATAAGCAGGGTTCCTAATGACGTAGGATGTGGAAAGAGGCAACTCCATTCTGAATGAATCTGGTTTCATGTGGAATGTCACGGCCATTGCACTTTGAAATTTTCTGGAAACTCGGCTATGCTGTCAGAGGAATTTTGCACTTATCTTCATCCAAGATTGTTTCCTTCCACACAAAAGTCTGAGCTACGCCGCAGTTTAAAATATAAGGTGACATTTCCATTGATCTGTCTTTTACACGAACATTTGTCATTTCAGAGTTGGTGACCGTGAAATAATGACTTTCTGTACAGACTGGATGCAGCGGCTTGTTATCGTTTAGGTTCAGCTGTAACAAGGTAAATGTTAGGTGGAAGGAATATGTTGTTTGTGGCAATTCTTACTAATATAGAATATCGCAAGTTCTTATCTAATAAAAGAATTATTAAGAAATCTGTCAAACTGCCCTCCACTCTTTCCATTTTAGTTTTGATTAGATCGATCATTGCTGGTGGACGTCGTGGTCTCATACAATTGAACAAAGTTTGAGGTAAGGGATTCCTATTTATTATTATTGTTCATCACATTTATTGTTTTCATCTGCATTTTTGAACTCGTGTACGAGAATTAGACTTGTCTTCTTTTTAACACAATTTCAATTAACATTAGATTGACTTGTGTGTGTTCACGGCAACATTGATAATAAAAGAATATTCCAGTAGGCAATTAACTTTTTACAATTTTAAAGGAATTAAACGTGTTTCGTATCCCAGAATCTAAATAAAAATATGTCGATGCTAAGAAGTGGGGTTTATATTCTGAACAATAATTCTAACGCTTTTCATATCTTGATACATCGACATTATTAAAGCGTTTTAGGGAACTGAGAAGAAATTTTATTCCGGTTTCACAAGCCTAATTATCGACAAATCTCCCTCTCATTATCTCCCTACATCAGCAGATTAAATCCGGGGAATGTTTGCTATTATTGAGTGCAAAGAATTTATGGGTGCAAAACGTGGTCTCTCTCTTTCAGGGAGGAACATAGACTGAGGGGCTCTGAGAACAGAGTGTCGAGGAAGATGTCTGGACCCAAAACGGGAGTGGGACGGATAACAGAGAAAAATGCATGACGAGCTCCTCAGCCGATGTTTTTAGGGCGAGTTGAAAGTTTACAAGGCCTGAAGGGAACACCTCGGCGTAGGTGGGAAGATAACATTAAGACGAATCTTACGAAGATGGGTCTCAATGGAGTGAACTGGATGCAACTGACTCAGGATAGACCCCGGTGGTGGGCTTTTGTGAACACGATGATGTACCCGACAGACATTAAGGTGGCTCATAAATCCTTTGAAAGTGTGACAAAGTTCAAATACTTGGGAACAACAAAAACGATTCAAAATGATGCTCACGACGAAGTTAGGAGGAGACTAAATTCCGGAAATGCTCGCTACATCTCAGTTCGAAATATTTTGTCTTCCCGTCTGATTTCTAAGAACCTGAAGATTAAAATATACAAAACAATAATCTTGCCTGTTGTGTGGTATGGGTGCGAAACATGGTCTCTCACTCAGAGGGAGGAACACAGATTGCAGGTGTTTGAGAATCGGGTGTTTAGGAGGATATTTGGGCCTAGGAGAGAAGATGATGGGGCATGGAGAAAACTGCACAATGACGAGCTTAAAAATATGTACTCCTCCCCCAATATTGTCAGGGTGATTAAATCGAGAAGAATGAGATGGTCTGGGCATGTAGCGTGCATGGATGGGACAAGAGGTTTGCACCGGGAAGCCTGAGGGGGAGAGACCTCTGGGGAGACCTAGACGTAGATGGGAGGATAATCTCAGGCGGGATCTATGGGAGATAGGAGTTGAAGGAGACTGGATTTTGTTGGCCCAGGACAGGGTCCGGTGGAGGGCTTTGGTTAGTTCGGTGATGAACCTTCTGGTTCGGTAAGCCATCTAGTTAGTTAATCGGTCAACGACATGACCAGCTTTCTTATTAATTATGATTGTCCCAGTTGGCGCTGCTCGCAACATTTATCTTCGTTGCAACTAAAGGTACGACATTTTATTTTACATCCATTGTCCTAGCACTGTGCGAGATTATGTCAAGAACTTCTTTACAGTTCGTGTACTGATTAAGTTACAAGTTCACGCTGCAACCTGTAGCAACTAGATATCGTGTCAGTGTTAACTGATTTTCCGTTTATTCATGCAAGTGGAATGGGACATAATGGCCACCCGATATGTAGGACTGTTTGTAGTGGCAGCTTGCTGCAATGGAGTGCGATACTGACCGGGTTAATACGACCCACACAATCGTATGTCCCAGTGACGCATTAAACCACGGAAGACATTGTACACAACCTTGACTTAATCACATTAACGTATAGATGCTTCTGGAGTGTGTGCCCATAAGAATAGCAGTAACTTGGGTGTGCTGTTTGAATGGATTTATCTGAAATGACATATGGGAATACCTCCCCCTACAAGCGTTGATGGGTACCTCATTCAGGCGTAAGCTCCCAGTCTATTTGCGCAAACGCAATTATGACAGAAACAATATCTGCTGTGGAAACCTCAAATCTTACAATATAGTTCTGGTTTGAGGGGGTAAGTAGAGGATTACATGACCTACCAAGCTAAGATGCTAGATGTGGGAATTCCTTTTCGAAATTTTTTGCTCAGAATATAACTTTTGGGCCAAGCTGGTGCGGCATTACTTTTCTCTCTTTAACTCCCTCTGCATTTATGACCTCCTCCCCCCCCATCTGGACACATCACATCAACTGGATGCTGTATGGACGTAGAATACCACGCGGCAAACACATACGTACTGTGGCAAAGTCCGTCATAAATAAATATGAATCTGCCTTCAATGTGTGGATAATGGCAACCCATATCAACATGAGTACCATCAGACATACATGAATGTACAAAAGAAATGTATTTAATCTCGATCTTATGTATACATGGGATATACGGATATCCGCACGTAGGAACGTTGAAACTTCGATATCAGCAGACGTGCGTGATTACACCAAACGCACTGATGATAATGTTTGCCATGTATTGCCTTACGTCAGTGGTCCCCAACCTTTTTTTTCCTTTCTCTGGACAAATAAGATACGGACACCAAATAATACACAAAACAACACGACGTTTATTGATACAAGAAACCACGCAATCAAAAATACTTAATTTTATAAGTACAATTATTATTACTCAAGTGGGAAGTTAGTGTGATGTTTGGCACTGCATTTCAGCGGCCAGTTTTACAAATTTGGGAGAGTAGGATGATGTTGCTGCTCGCAATCGTCAAGATGGGCATTAGTACGTAGAGAACTGTGCTTTGATTTTATAATGTTCATGGTTGAACGGCATTTATTATTCAGTATAACCTCTTTCCTTATCAACGCGGGCACCGCGTTGGGGACCACTGTTGTACATTATTTCGCCCTCACATCTTCATCAGTTATCAGAGTGATTATTCTCTTGTAACATTGATGTCACTGTTAGGTCAAGGTCATGACAAAGTCAAGACAAGATCGCCCCAATAGTTTGCCAGATAGAGGTCTTTAAAATTCTCAAGGTCATACGTATTTATGCCAAACGGCAAATACCTGATTGACCATACTCATGTCAAAATGAGGTCACGTATAGGTCAAGGAAGCCACGACAAATTCGGCCCAATAGTTTCGTAGATACTGGTCTTAAAAAATCTCAAGGTTATATCTTCTCACCAATATTTCTGCTAGCCAGCCATCCTAGGGCCACACCCTTTACCCCAGGGCCACTACCCCAGTCGCACCCCTTCCCAGGGCTATCCCCTTCTTTGGGCCAACCCTCATGATCACCCCTACCCAAGATCGCCCCCCCGGGACCATCCCCTCAGGATCCCTGCAGCATCACCATATCCCAGGAACCACAGGATCCCTTAGGACCCCAGGATTCCCTGGACACTGCCCTCTAGGATCACGGCAGGATCCCCGAAGACAATCACCTCTAGGATCCCCTATAACCCCCTCCAGGATTCCTCGGATTTACCAGGACTCCCCATGACCATCCTAGTATTCCCCACAGATTTCCTAGGATCCCCAAAAAAGGATTCCCTACCCAGATCTAGCAGAATCTGCCACCAAACATTTCCAACAGAATATCCCACGATCGCAACCCATGATTCCCAGGATATTCCCCTGGATTCACCACATAATATTACCCACGATCCTGCAGGATTCCCCACCAAAAATCCCCATATTATCCCACATAGGTTCCACAACCAGAATTCAAAACGCGACCTAACCCCCGCGCTCTAACCCCCGCGCCCTAACCCCCGCGCCCTAACCACCCCGCGCCCTAACCACCCCGCGCCCCACGAAGGGAGGTGGAGGCCCAGGCCGTTTCTTGAGCGAGCAGAGGCGCGGACCCGGCTCCGGACAATGGCCCGGGCGCCGGGTTCCAACGAACCGCCCGAGTCGGACGAGTCCAACTCGTTGGCTTTGCGCTCGCACGCTACAGGAAACAGGACCTCGTGGGCGAGGCAAGTCGTCCAACTCTTTCGACTAACCGACCTGGCAACAGATCTTGTCTAGGGGCTGAGGCTCACCCTCCGTCCCGCGATTTGGTTTCATTCGATTAAATCATTGAGTTTTCGCTGCTCGTAGTATTTTCGCTTCGAGTGTTTTATTACTGGACGTATAATTTTATCTGCCCCTTATTCATCTCTGCCGACACGCGGTGGATGAGTTTTTCATCTTTGCCTTTCCCAGCATGCTCCGCGAAACTTGTTTTCTCCGAACAAGTTGAGTTTTTCCCGGTTGTCTGTCTCCTGCTTCGGTACAGCGCGGATGTACGAAGTCTTTACGTAAGTTGGGGCTTCAGTCGGCCATTTTGATATTACGTCTCAGCTTGTGTTTGGTTTAATTCTCGATTTATTCGACAGCCAAAGAGTTGTTGAAGCTTTCGTGGTGGTAGTACGAGGCTCTAGATAACGACCCTGACTTATATGCATTTGTGTCTGGCGTGATATAAGATCGTCTATATATTTTTCTCTAGGACTGTGACAACGCACATGCGAGAGTACATGTGTCCTGTTGTGTGTCCTCGGGTGCTACGTCCTGTACAACGAGAGCCTACTTAAGTCATTCAAGGTGAGTTGCATGAAATATTCCGTCCTCTGAAGTAGAGAGTTCTTAAAGTACGTTGAGGATAAAACGTGACTTGGCCTAGGTCGCACAAGACAAGATGGCTGAAATGACTTTGCAACACTGAACTAAGTATTCTGAGATATTATTTTATTTTACGTTTTGATTGTTCTGTGATTCTGCCCACGCATTCCGTCTCCTTCTAGGTCAGTGGTAACAACCACGTGACACTCGTTCAAGACTTGAGGTTCACGGAGCGGTGAGGATGACGGCCGCTTACATCGTGAGGTCGCTAACACGACAACCCGAAAATTATATTACAGCAGCAGCGAACTAAGGACTCCGCTGAGTACAATGAGAAATTGTCAGATAATGCCCACTGATCGAGTTTCAGAGCGTACGTACAGAAGCGACGTAATTATAAATTCTTGTCATTATGTCTGCTTTGAGGTGATTGGCGGAGCCCTCTTCACATTCACGGTGATTATGATATCATCATTCTTCATCGCCGTCGTGAACCTCTGAACCAGAAGATTTTTCCACGTCTCGCTCCTGGACGCTGCTCTGTGACGTCGTCTGGCTCGAGACGTCTGAAACGATGAGGCACCAGTGAGCGATGGACTCGGGTGAGTACGGTGATGTATTATTTCGAGGTTGATTAAAAATTATAATGACTTTCGTAGATAGTGTTCTGTGGGAAATTAAAAATTAGTATGTCTCGACGGTAATGTAGTGACTGAGTAAAGCCTGGTCTACGTGGATGGGGTTTCGCGAAGGTACCGATATCGCCAAAATCAAAGAATGTTTGAAACCCCCTACGTACGGTAAGGAATCGAGTTCTTTTATGAGTTTGAAACAGAAAGGAAAAGTTACAGATCATTTGAGAATTGTTGATGGGAAAGATTGGAAAAGGAGAAAATGCAGACAAATGGACACGCACACTTGCGGTATGAGACCAGTTTCTTGCGTCTGTCTTGTTGTAAACATGTACGGCAGTCATCGTGTAGCTGACAGTCGTTTAACTGGTCAAAGCCTTTCTCTTCGTGTACAGACACAGAAATTTTAAAAACTGACTGGTCGTCCTTACTTCATTTCTGTTGGATAAATTTCGTAAGGAAATGCTGTTGGTGTTAGGTGGACCGAGTATTGCGTACGGAGTCTGTATTGATTTGGATTAGCCGTCTGCCATGGACGCGACTGAGTAGGCGTTCTTTACGCGGTGATGGAATTAGACAGAGCTGCTAGAATGTAGTGCTGTATAGAGCAGAGGTTCCCAAAATATGGAGAAACATTTTCAACATCCTTTGCTTGATTGAGGCAGTCATCAGAACGAAGTATCGTTCTGCGTTGTATCCCGAAGGATGGTGATGGGATACAGGAGCGTAGACCAAGAGGAAGTGCGTTGATATTCAAGTCCACTTGTAGCAACACAGTAGAGATATATATTGAATTAAAGCTGCACCAGTTTACAGTATCTCGAGTCAGAAAGCTATGAAGGCGTAATTTATAACAGTTATAATTACTCTTCGCTAATACAAATTGCAGTTTTGTGGACTTTCAGTTTATTCTGTGTATAGTAATATAAAATATCGTCAAATTGAGTACCTGATGTATTTTCCTAATCAATGAAATTCCTCTGTTATGGAAACTGAAGGGTTACAACTGCAAGGAAACCGAAATTTGAGTCTATCGTGAGTCACTGCAGTCTGATTCACATCTCTGGATACTCTTTATACAAAAACACAGTTTAATATTAAGTCTCACCGCTACTAAATCTTCCGAAATAATTCATTCCCTTCCTAAGAGGGTTCATAAATTAACTTTATGTGTGCTCTTTGAAATGAAAAAATAAGCATCATTAACCCCATGAAGCCGTAGGTCGTCTGAATAATATTTAAGAATTCAGTCCGTACCGCGAAGAAAACACAACACTTCACCATTACGAAGAACAACTGGTTAACGCTGTTTAAGGAAATGATCGCTGTTTATTCCGAGAATCATAGTTCGTCTGAATTATATTTAAGAATTCAGTCCGTACCGCGGAGAAAACACAACTCTTCACCATTACGAAGATCAACTGGTTAACGCTGTTTAAGGAAATGATTGCTGTTTATAGTGAGAATCATAGAAGATCCATAAATATAAAAGGCATCATAATTAAAGCACTTGGTACGTACGTTGAAGTAAACTTTCAGAATTGAACTAATTGGTATTTAGCATTTTCTGTTGAAGGCTTAATGTACCGGTTACATAACTTTTTCTTTATCAGTATTACTTCCCCCTACTCGCTTGTAAATAATCTTCTTGAATCTCTTTCCCTAAGTGTTTTCAAGTTCGGATTGTCTTACAGAGTGAGAAACGAAGTATTACGCCTGTCTAAATCATCAAGAAATATTATAGGACTGTTAACTCAGTTGAAGCATCTCTCTCTCTGTCTGTCTGTCTGTCTGTGTTTTTAATAAGTTCCGAAGATTAGGATAGGTTGACACTCAGGTTACAGTAAATTGGTTCATCGATTCTCGACAGATTCTGACGAATTTAGGACCGCGTTCAGGTGTGTGTTGCTCTAAAATCCAGTCGTTCCTCAGCTCGAATATTTGTTGCGCCATTGAACAATGTCTCGAGAATAATAGCAAAACTTGAAGAAGGTCTGTTTGCAGCACATCCTTACACTGAGATTCAGTGTAGGTAGCACCCGTTAATACTTGATTGAACGGTGGTAATTAATCTTGTTAATGGTCCCGAAGAACTCTATTCCTAGAACACAAAGTTAGGTTGATACTGACGGACAGAAATCGAATAATCCCAACCGTAGTTTAATGGCGACTATTCCAATGGGACCAGCCGACTTTTCCAAGACAGAATCAGTACTGACTGTCTTCTGATTGGTCCTCGATGCAATTCGAAAGTATTGATTTCTTTCCATTGAGTTCGTCACAGATGGCTCGTCTTATCTTTGGTTCCGTATTTTTCCGATAGACTGCGTCATTGTGTTTGAACGTCGTGTCCTCGAGTAAATGTGAGGCAATATTTTCGATATATTTTGTAGAAGTTTGACATAGGACACCAATATGTTACCACAAGTTTGACGTGCGCCACGAATTACGCGCCCACCAAACATTGCAATTGATGTACCAGAGATTTATATTCAGTTTCTTTGTGAGGCGATTTATATTAATAAATGACGTACTATCATTCACGTATGTTTATTCCGATTCTTTCGTTACATGATACTTATTTATAGTGAGTTAGATTGGGTCATCGTTAAGCATGAATCTGCTACGTATTTGCGTCAACATCTACACAGCATCAATTTTGGAAGAAATATTTCTTGTGGAAACATTATGTAATTTTAGACGTGTTATGACATTTTACATGCATTTAAGCACTAATTGTGTTATATAGGAATTGTGTGAGCGCTTAATATCGTTATTGATAAGTCGTCGTGGCCGACTTTGCGCATCCTCCACCTCACGACTTTGATGCCTTCGTGCGAATTTCTAAAAATCGATAAGACATAATAGAGTATGAATATCATTAACTTACCTGTGGCATGACGTCCATACAAAATTTCAATAATTTCTGAGCATCCATTCGCTTTTTCCAAAATTCGTGCGCAGGAAACCATTTTGCACTGATGCAGATTACCCCGTTTTGGTTGGTTTGTGTTGGGTTAGGTTAGGTTAGGTTAGTGGGGCAGCTGCGCAGACGTTGTTGCGCAGTGCAGTCATATGACTTGCGCATGTGAGGGCACCTTCAGCTCGTTTTGGTTAATTGTATATTATTAAACACTCAAAAATTCGATTCCGTCACTTTAAAAAGTATATTATATTCTGGACTCCACTTTCATACCTGATTTAATTTTTTTAAAAGGATATTTTATTGGACACATACTTTCAGTAATTGCATGTACACCAATTACTTATCACTTAAATATGATGTTATTGAATATTTCATTGTGGAAGTATATATGTTGTCACACGAAGAATAATTTATTAAAATATTTATTTAATTTTATATTACACTACATGTAATTACTACAGTGCCCCCAGTCATCGTTATAATGAATAAATGTTCTAAAATTACAGAGGTCCAGCTTCTGCAGATACGCGGTGTCTGTATATAATTCACGTGTTACTAACTCGTACAAACGTCTTTACTGAGCACACATGGCATGAAAATGTCCATTCACTGAAGTCGTATGTCTCAATGTGGCGAACCGCACATATTCTTGCATGTTATGTTGGATTGTTGTTTCAATTGTTTCTATTCTCACACGTCACCGAGAAGACATCCTTACACAGATTCAGTGTAGGTGGCACCCGTTAATACGTGATTGAACGGTGGTAATTAATCTTGTTAATGGTCCCGAAGAACTCTATTCCTAGAACACAAATTTGCTTTGATACTGACCGACCGGTATCAAATATTCCCAACCGTAGATTAATGGCGACTATTCCAATGGGACCAGCCGACTGTTCCAAGACAGAATCAGTACTGACTGTCTTCTGATTGGTCCTCGATGCCATTCGAAAGTATTGATTTCTTTCCATTGAGGTCATCACAGATGTCTCGTCTTATCTTTGGTTCCGTATTTTTCCGATAGACTGCGTCCTTGTGTTTGAACGTCGTGTCCTCGAGTATATGTGAGGCAATATTTTCTATATATTTTGTAGAAGTTTGACATAGGAAACCAATATGTTACCACAAGTTTGACGTGCGCCACGAATTCCGCGCCCACCAAACTTTGCAATTGATGTACCAGAAATTTATATTCAGTTTCTTTGTGAGCGATTTATATTAATAAATGACGTAATATCATTCACGTATGTTTATTCCGATTCTTTCGTTACATGATACTTATTTATAGTGAGTTAGATTGGGTCATCGTTACGCATGAATCTGCTACGTATTTGCGTCAACATCTACACTGCATCAATTTTGGAAGAAATATTTCTTGTGGAAACATTATGTAATTTTAGACGTGCTATGATGTATTACGCGAATATAAGCACTAATTGTGTTATATGGGGATTGTGTGAGCGCTTAATATCGTTATTGATAAGTGGTCGTGGCCGACTTTGCGCATCCTCCGCCTCACTACTTTGATGCCTTCGTGCGAATTTCTAAAATCGATAAGACATAATAGAGTATGAATATCATTAACTTACCTGTGGCATGACGTCCATACAAAATTTCAATAATTTCTGAGCATCCATTCGCTTTTCCCAAAATTCGTGCGCAGGAAACCATTTTGCACTGATGCAGATTACCCCGTTTTGATTGGTTTGGGTTGGGTTAGGTTAGGTTAGGTTAGGTTAGGTTAGTGGGGCACCTGCGCAGACGTTGTTGCGCAGTGCAGTCATATGACTTGCGCATGTGAGGGCACCTTGAGCTCGTTATGTTTAATTGTATATGATTAAACACTCAAAAATTCGATTCCGTCACTTTAAAAAGTATATTATATTCTGGGCTTCACTTTCATAGCTGATTTAATTTTTTTAAAAGGATATTTTATTGGACACATAATTTCAGTTTTTGCAAGTACACCAATCACTTATCACTTAAATATGATGTTATTGAATATTTCATTGTGGAAGTATATATGTTGTTACACGAAGAATAATTTATTAAAATATTTATTTAATTTTATATTACACTACATGTAATTACTACAGTGACCCCAGTCATCGTTATAAAGAATAAATGTTCTCAAATTACATAGGTCCAGCTTCTGCAGATAGACGATGTATGTATATGATTTACGTGTTACTAACTCGTACAAACGTCTTTACTGAGCACACATGGCATGGAAATGTCCATTCACTGAAGTCGTATGTCTCAATGTGGCGAACCGCACATATTCTTGCATGTTATGTTGGATTGATGTTTCACTTGTTTCTATTCTCACACGTCACCGAGAAGACATCCTTACACTGAGATTCAGTGTAGGTAGCACCCGTTAATACTTGATTGAACGGTGGTAATTAATCTTGTTAATGGTCCCGAAGAACTCTATTCCTAGAACACAAAGTTACGTTGATACTGACCGACCGGTATCAAATAATCCCAACCGTAGTTTAATGGCGACTATTCCAATGGGACCAGCCGACTGTTCCAAGACAGAATCAGTACTGACTGGCTTCTGATTGGTCGTCGATGCAATTCGAAAGTATTGATTTCTTTCCATTGAGTTCGTCACAGATGGCACGTCTTATCTTTGGTTCCGTATTTTTCCGATAGACTGCGTCCTTGTGTTTGAACGTCGTGTCCTCGAGTATATGTGAGGCAATATTTTCTATATATTTTGTAGAAGTTTGACATAGGAAACCAATATGTTACCACAAGTTTGACGTGCGCCACGAATTCCGCGCCCACCAAACATTGCAATTGATGTACCAGAAATTTATATTCAGTTTCTTTGTGAGCGATTTATATTAATAAATGACGTAATATCATTCACGTATGTTTATTCCGATTTTTCGTTACATGATACTTATTTATAGTGAGTTAGATTGGGTCATCGTTACGCATGAATCTGCTACGTATTTGCGTCAACATCTACACTGCATCAATTTTGGAAGAAATATTTCTTGTGGAAACATTATGTAATTTTAGACGTGCTATGATGTATTACGCGAATATAAGCACTAATTGTGTTATATGGGGATTGTGTGAGCGCTTAATATCGTTATTGATAAGTGGTCGTGGCCGACTTTGCGCATCCTCCACCTCACTACTTTGATGCCTTCGTGCGAATTTCTAAAATCGATAAGACATAATAGAGTATGAATATCATTAACTTACCTGTGGCATGACGTCCATACAAAATTTCAATAATTTCTGAGCATCCATTCGCTTTTCCCAAAATTCGTGCGCAGGAAACCATTTTGCACTGATGCAGATTACCCCGTTTTGATTGGTTTGGGTTGGGTTAGGTTAGGTTAGGTTAGGTTAGTGGGGCACCTGCGCAGACGTTGTTGCGCAGTGCAGTCATATGACTTGCGCATGTGAGGGCACCTTGAGCTCGTTATGTTTAATTGTATATGATTAAACACTCAAAAATTCGATTCCGTCACTTTAAAAAGTATATTATATTCTGGGCTTCACTTTCATAGCTGATTTAATTTTTTTAAAAGGATATTTTATTGGACACATAATTTCAGTTTTTGCAAGTACACCAATCACTTATCACTTAAATATGATGTTATTGAATATTTCATTGTGGAAGTATATATGTTGTTACACGAAGAATAATTTATTAAAATATTTATTTAATTTTATATTACACTACATGTAATTACTACAGTGACCCCAGTCATCGTTATAAAGAATAAATGTTCTCAAAATACATAGGTCCAGCTTCAGAAGATACACGATGTCTGTATATGATTTACGTGTTACTAACTCGTACAAACGTCTTTACTGAGCACACATGGCATGGAAATGTCCATTCACTGAAGTCGTATGTCTCAATGTGGCGAACCGCACATATTCTTGCGTGTTATGTTGGATTGTTGTTTCAATTTTTTCTATTCTCACACGTCACCGAGAAGACATCCCTACACTGAGATTCAGTGTAAGTAGCACCCGTTAATACTTGATTGAACGGTGGTAATTAATCTTGTTAATGTTCCCAAAGAACTCTATTCCTAAAACACAAATTTACGTTGATACTGACCGACCGGTATCAAATAATCCGAACCGTAGTTTAATGGCGACTATTTCAATGGGACCAGCCGACTGTTCCAAGACAGAATCAGTACTGACTGGCTTCTGATTGGTCGTCGATGCAATTTGAAAGTATTGATTTCTTTCCATTGAGTTCGTCACAGATGGCACGTCTTATCTTTGGTTCCGTATTTTTCCGATAGACTGCGTCCTTGTGATTGAACGTCGTGTCCTCGAGTATATGTGAGGCAATATTTTCGATATATTTTGTAGAAGTTTGACATAGGAAACCAATATGTTACCACAAGTTTGACGTGCGCCACGAATTCCGCGCCCACCAAACATTGCAATTGATGTACCAGAAATTTATATTCAGTTTTTTTGTGAGGCGATTTATATTAATAAATAAATATGATGTTATTGAATATTTCATTGTGGAAGTATATATGTTGTCACACGAAGAATAATTTATTAAAATATTTATTTAATTTTATATTACACTACATGTAATTACTACAGTGACCTCAGTCATCGTTATATAGAATAAATTTTCTCAAATTACATAGGTCCAGCTTCTGTTGATGGTCCCATAGAACTCTATTTCTAGAACACAAAGTTACGTTGATACTGACCGACTGAAATCAAATAATTCCAACCGTAGTTTAGTGGCGACTATTCAAATGGGACCAGCCGACTGTTCAAGACAGAATCAGTACTGGCTGACTATGGATTAGTCCTCGATGCCATTCGAAAGTATTGATTTCTTTCCATTTATGCTACTAATAAATAATGCAGTAACTTAAAATGGATCTGGATCTCTGGAGTCCAGCGCACAGACGTGGAGACATGGTGGGCCGTCGGATCTGCGCGTTGGCAGCCTCGCCTCTGAAGATGGCAGACCTCAAGTAAACAAATGGTCAGAGTGCAACAAGGTTTGCTGAAGGGAAATGTTTTAGCATCTATCCGAAACAAGAAATATTAAGTGGCGTTTCTTTGGAATTCCGTACGCCAAACGTCCTGTCGGCGACCTCAAGTTCAAGGTAACGAGAAGTTGATAAGTGGCAACGTAAGTTCTACATTGCGGTGTGTATTTTGTGAAAAGTACATAAATCATTCGCAAAATATCGCCGTGTCCAGAGGAAAAATGCCACCAAAATTACGAAAAAAACCTTAGTACCTGAAATGTCACATCGTACATTGCGTCAAAGTGGCCGCGCGGTCCTTGTAGCCTCTTGGTCGCAGGGACCGTGGGTTCGTATCCCACGCCTTTCTGTGATGTGCTTTCCTTTGTACAGGTAGAGTAGTATCCTGTCTTTTGTAACTCTTTTTAACAAATTTCTGTAAACGTCACGTGTTATTTCGCCTCTTTGTGTAGAGTCTCCTGTCAGAATGTGAAGTGTAATTGTGAGGTAATTTTTCAGAACTCAGATCTCATACTGACAGGAGCAATAATTCATGTACTTGCTGAGTTCGAACTAGTTAGAAGACGATTTTAATATTATCTTCCTATGTATGTAGTGCTGCCTCTTCAATAATATTTACTGTGTTTCTTCATTTTCTAATTCGGGGATGTTGGGTTTACAACTTCATGGTCATTGGTGTGGTACTATCCATTGATAAAATTTTCAGTAGCATAATGCGGTCATGTTCTCCAATGCAGGAAATTGTGATCATTCTTAAATCAAAGGCCAAGGAGTACAAAATATACATTGTGCCCACTTGGAAAATATTTGATATCGTTGCCACTATAAGTAGGAGCCTACAGTTGGAAGATTAATCAAGAGTAATAACAACACCTGCACATGGGAATCCGTAATCAGCCATTTCCAATCATCTCAGAGGTTCAAAACATATTTCCCTAAAATCCATCGTAATGTTTCCATGCCACACCCCCCCCCCCCCCACGTCAATGAAGTGGCCAGTTACAATAAATATTCTTTCAAACACAGTACATGCATGCCTTGTGCATCAATATTATTGAAATGCCACCTTCCTTCCTTTTATTATCTTACAAGTAACATGAGATGCACATAACCTGAGAAATTTTGTGCTATACGTGTAATAATTGTAGACTGAAATCTTCATTCAACAATATTTTCCTTAGCAGTTTGTTTACCAACATTTGCAATTAACCATTATTCTGGTAACAGATTAATGTATTAGAAATTAAAGATAACAAATATGAAAACATGACTCCATTCTTCCACACTTTCACAGTTTGTTGATAATTTGTCAGAAGACGGCATTCTAAAATTTCCATGCAAGAAAGAGCATGTTCATGAACCTAAAAGCAAATATTGTCATCTATGCTACATTGTATGAGCTTCTGACACTGACTTTATATAAACCACAAATTAATAAATAAAGTTTAATCAAAATTCTTAACCCTCTTCCAGCCTAAATACTTGAAAGCACTTTTGTTCGTGGTCTTTGGTATCTTAGACATTCGAATTTTGTTCCTGTCTCCTAGTGAAATATGTTGAAATGGTGACTGTCTTTGCGTTGCCACAGCGTTCTCTTCACTTATTGGTTTCAGTTCCCAGACTGTTCTAACGTAACGTTAAACTTTCGTGTGTGTGAAATGATAGAGGTTTCAGTCTTTTGAATAAGGGTAGGAGATGGATAGAGATTGAAATGTTATAAGCTCTCTGCATAATGTCCTTATATTCTTAGTTGCATTTAACAATTTCACCAGTACATTAGTAAGAAGTGTGATGGCTCCCCCAGTGGTGAATCGTTTTCCGTTTGCTACGTGAGGAATCACATATAACCACTGTAACTGTCTGTAAAGAAATCTAAAATGTCAAGGGATTCTATAATAACTTCATTTAAAATAGTGTCAGGTTTGCCGTAATGCAAAGAATATTTTGATGAAAATGGATTATACAAATGCTTATTACTCTGGTACATTGCAGCCAAAATACAAATTAACGCAGTTCACTTTAGGATGGCAGGAGCATGTGGGTAAGTGTAGATTAGTACTGAGGGAACGCGATAAGACCGCAAAGTTAGGATCGTGGTTATTCAGCTGCTTGGAGGGAGGAAAAGTCAGGCAAAATTTACCGCAGTGAGGAGATGGTCAGATTCCTGGTTCCCAAAAAAAGGAGGCATAATATTGTTTCTTTAAAGTGGTGCTAAAGAGAATATTTTATATTATGTTTCAGTGAACTACAGCACAGTTTACATTTACAACAAACTCATATATGATGGGTACCTGATGTAAAGTTTATGTAATCACAAATATATTTTGTATTCCTGATAACAACCACAATACTTCATGTGGACAAGAAGGCAGAAGGGCTTTAATTACGTTTCAGGTGCTTATAAGTTTACAAACTGTGGAGTGGTATTTCAGGCAGCATTTGGTTCGGCAGTGCCGTGTAGTGTTCGCGGAGGGGCATGTAACTCAGGTGTATTGTTGGTAGATGACAGGACAGTTCGTCAGGGTGCGCATATATTGATCATTGAATATCCCTCATGCTCCGCCGGTGGCGGGATGTGTTCGCTGTTTTTCAGACGTTGCCGTCCCTGCGTGCGAGAAAATGGCGCTGCTCCTCTGCTGTTATTGTTTACTTCGGACGGCGTGATGGTAGGATGCATGCCCAGTCGAGTGCAGCTTTACTCTCTTATATTTCCGATGCTTGCAAGTTTATTTGAACTGATGTTTGTCATCTTTCTCCTGTGTGAAGTACGTAAAGTGGGAAATATTTTGGTTGCACGAAAGGCCGGATTAGTTGCCAGTAGGTAATTAATGTGGTGTAGAGTGCCTTCGTAGTAAGAATTAATACTGGTCTCTCAATGCGGATGTTTATTTCTGTACATGGTTTTGTTTCAGGTAGGCGTGAATGCAAGCATATGGGATACTTCAGCCGTTATGCAGTTTCGAGTCCATCATTACTACGGAGGTAGCAAGACTTTGCTCCGGTAGCTGACATGACCATTGTGCATGATGGACACAATTCATCAGGCGATGCGGTTGGGATGACCCACAGACACGTAGTGGGAGCCTCAGTTTTTGTGACTTGCATGTGGAAATTCAGTAGCTCATTATTTACTGGTACAGTGAGCCTGTTAGAGGCTGTATCACAATTAGTTTGGGTTTAGTATCCTGCCAGTACCAGGAGGCTTCTACAAGTAATGTATTTCTTTGTCATATCATAAACCCAGATTTCCCATTTGCTCTGTCCCTCATACATCAGTTGCTGATTTAGGAAGCAGCTACTGCATTGGCCACTGCTGTGACCATTGAACATTAGGATGTGAGTGTAATTATCTGTACTTATTGTGATTCGCTGTTGCAGTTTTGATGATCCACATGTGGAGATCTCCGCAGTCCATGGGATTCCGTTCAGATTGCAGGACAAGCAAGACAGAGCCACTCACCAGATGGCAGTCACAGGTAAGTTTATCCATTTGAGTAAATTGTTTAATAAAATTCTTTTCTGAATTATAATGCCATTATTGAAAGAAGAAGACCTTTTGTCCTGAAAAGTAGTAAATGTTTTTAATGAAATAAAGAACTTGTCTATTTCTTCTATTGAGACTACAAAGAAACAATGAAGAACGTGATTTTTCTTTGCAGTTTAAGGAACCACATTTTGAGGCTGACCTCCACATAGTTCTATAATTGAGAATGCATGGAGTTTACCTCCATGCTCCCACTGCCTCATGGCATTGCGCTTAGTCACAAGGATAACTTCAGCTGATATAGCGAACCATTAAATGTTTAAAAACCATAATCGGTGTTGGTTTTCTGTAAGTCCAAGTGGTGTTAGAACCCAAAGACCACTGTGAGAACCTGAAATCTCTCTTAAAACCACATTTAGTACGTGAACTTGTTGAAAGCGTCTGCTTCATATCTGGAACAGCCAGTAAGGCCTGTTGTGTAAGTTGGTAGGAGTGTTTGTTGCTGCAGCCATGAAAGAGTTACGACGGTGTTCCTTGTGTGTCACTACACAATGGTGGCGATATCACAGGAAGCTGGTGAGTTCAGTTTTATAAATTTAGATTGTTCAACATTGAAACAATTTATATTACTGATGGTGAAGCTTCCACCTTTGCTTCCAGAAGGCATTATAAAGTGGCATTACTGATGGTGATATGGAAAATAAATCTAATTGATACGGCTACCTCTTGCCCCTTGTCGGTTGAATTCACCTTAGTAGTAGAAGTGCTACAGATGTTGGCTGTGTTGTAGTGGCTTGAAATTTCTTAATCTTTCATTTACGTCCTTTCTCCATGACATCAAAACAGGCGAACCTGAAGGGCATGGACCGACTGGTGTTTACAGACTCCCTCGCTGTCATAATGGGGCACGAGGAGAGGGAGCCCTGTAAGCCGGGACACCTGGCACTTGTTCTTTTCTTGGAGACAGCGATCAACATCCTCGGCTCCAAACCGACGGCAAGCGAACTGTTCGTTAAATATCCACTGAATCAGTGGCAACGGAAGTTGCGTGGGTCTGACGTGACGTGTGTGAGTTGTAGAGTTTGTAGTTGCAGTATTATGACGTGTGGAATAATGGCCCACTTGGCGAATGTTTTAAATTTGTTGGGGGGGAGGAAAGAAAGGCTCCAGTATGAATCTGTGAGCGAGGGAGTTCAGAATTTGTCAAGTCGCTGGTCGTGACCCGTATTTAAAGTTAACTTGTGAATGGGTTTGTAATGAACTTGACAGAATTTGTCTTCTGAAAATGGAAGGTGCTTGTTCATTGGCTAAGGTGGGAGTGTTAACTGCTTGGTGAAGTTAAACTGTGTGTTCTTAGAAGAGTGTGATGTCTTGATTTCTTGAATGTGAATGTATTTTCTCTTTCTAGGAGTAGCAGATTACGAGAAACAGAATGATCCTTCAGATTCTACTGAGCACCACGTGACCCGCGTACTGCCAGCCAGAGAAGCGTTGAAGTACGTGCGGCAACAGTTGGCAGACCGACTTGATGTCAGAAGATTAAACCTGCTGGGACAAAGAAGGAACCTCGTATCCGCAAGAGACTGATATCGGTCTGAACCAGGCATTCGTTGTGTGAGTACATGAGCATTAGAATGTATTTGATGTGGTTGTTGTGTGAGAGAGATGAGTCTGTCCAATTTTATTAGGTACTTTAGATGTTGTGACTGTAAGTGTGAGAGTTGATATGTTGAAAGACGTAAATGTGGTGAGGGATTGGCATTATTGCAGTATCTGTGGTACGCTAGAGGCATTCATGATATTGTTCATAGGATATCAGAATGTGAGGTTTATTTATCCTTTTTAGACGAGGGTGGTGACTATTTGTGATAAGGTTTTGTTACACGTGAGATGTGTGCAGTGCTGAGGAGCCTTTAATGTGGTCTGTTTACTAATTAATAAGTGAGCATTTGCCAGTGTAAGTAATTTAGTTTTGTGCACAGTGAGCGGAGCTGCCGGGATATTTTCTGTGCTTTTGGTTAATTTTGAGAGTTTGCTGTGTTGAGCAAGGGGATCGGTTACAAAAGTCGTAAGTTTGTGGTGTGGTGTTCGTTATGAATTTGGATTTGCTTGCAAAAATGGAGATGACTGTCAGAGGTTCCATTTATTTGAGACTTAACCATAAGTTGAGAGTTGTCAGGTGTCAGTCTCATGGACATGTGATGAGGCTCAGTATTACTTCTGGTATATTCCGTGGTTGCGGGTGGGGTAAGGGGATTTGCATTAGGATCGAGGAGTGGTTTGGTTGGTTGGAACCAAGTATAGAAAGGCAGTGCCACTTATGTGGGTCACAATGTACCAGTGCTGGTGTTGTCAGGATTGTTATTTTATGTCTGTAAAATGGTTGTGAAGAGTTCTTGGCTTACGAAAGACTAATTTGTTAGTGTTGTCAGTCAGATTGTTTATAGGAAGAATGTAGAGATTGTGTTTTTGTGTGTGTGAGAGAGAGACAGGCCGAAGTTATTGACCATTTAGTTTGGTTAAAGATTGTTGACCTGGAAATGAAATGATATATGATGTCTGTTTGGTGTTCGTTGACCACTTTGGCTGCTCCCTCATAAATATATTTTTACATAACCCCTCCTTCCTCTCATCTTGGGCTCCCATATCGCACCCACTAAAACCCTCAGTTATTTTTTTTAGAGGGCAGAAATCAGGAAGGAAATGCATACAATACGAAACCCGTGTCTCCCCTCCTTTCATTTCTAGAACTACTACTGTAAGAATCCGCGCTGAAATGGAAGGGAGAGGACTTTAAGTGGTACAGCTCTTTTGCAGGATTTTTGTTAAAATATTAGAGTGTTTGAGCTGTCTGTGAGTGAAGATTCCTTTGCGTATGATTCTTGGAGGTAGAACGTAGCTTTGTTTGTTGCACGTTTTATTGATCTTGTTATTGGGTAGTCAATCAACATACGATCACGATGTTGAAGGGGTCCCGGGATATTAATAAACATTGTGACCACAATCAGAAATTCTCGTGTAGACACGCTGTCAATTCAGTAATCAGCGTGCACTAAAACTCATCTCGTAAAACTGTTTATTGACGTAATGTCAGATACAAAATATTGTTTTGCAGAATTGCTTTCTTTATTTTGTTGTGTTTCTACTTGTTAAAGTTGTTACATTGAGAGTGCTGCTGCTGGTGTCATGGAGAGATGTTTCCTCAAAGTAAGAAATTTTTGGTGGCTCTCCTTTACTTAGTGGGGAATCCCCACGTCCACAGTACAGAATGTCTAAGTATTTGCGACCGGGTTGGTGGCCCCAGCACCCTGCCAGTTTCTTTGGCACTTACAGTCATCCTTCCATCATGTTATGTGAATTGGGTGTGGAGCGAGAGAGAGAAGGCAGGCAGTTGTCTTCTGGCAAACTGCTGCTTCTGTAATTGCTGGAAATGTGACCATACGAGTAACCAAGACTTTGAATAAAAATCTGCCCCAAGATGTGGGCGTAGGTTTGCGGATTGTTTTAAAAAGGGTAGCAGAAAAATTGAACGTAGTTTAGCGTAATGAATGGCGCGTTGCTTTGGTTAACAAGGAAATGATCATTTGTTTACCGTAGCCGAAACAAATTATTTACGAACACACAGTCACGAAGGTCATATTGAACGGCTTTTCGCGTTTGCTTTACTTCATCGTTTTGTCGTCTGATTTGACTTCGTTTGTCCCCACCATATTCCTACGTGATACGACCATAATTCGTTGCGTTGGATACATTACTGGGCGGGGGAAAAGGGTCCCTTTGTAATTTATGAAAGTGACATTTGACAACTTCCTGAAGCGTAGCCTAGAACGTTTGTACATTGTCCGACAGAATTCGTGTATTTCTACATTGTTTTGAGGTCTTGTTCGTCCTCGTAATCGTTACAAAACAACTCGGCTCAATTTGAATACTAAGAAAAGTGTTAAAACTAGCTACTACGTGTTTGTCCAGGAAGGCACTGATGTTTTGTAGTTGGTAATATTACCAGTTTGTTACGATTCTAGTGAGGCAGTCAGAAAGGGAAAGAATGAGCACGGAAGTTGCATATGGCAGATTAGATGTTTGGAAGAAGATGGCAATAATGATGATGACAGTAATTGCAGTAAACTTGTCTTCGCGATGTGTGTGTTACTTTTTCTTCAGAATCGTCACCTTTACTCATAACGCCTGATGTGATCTGGATATGCCATTCTGGTCGCTGTGGTGTGACAGCAGATAGGTTGCGGTGTTTAAATATCAGTGTTGTAATGCAGTTTGGAATAAGCAGGGTTCCTAATGACGTAGGATGTGGAAAGAGGCAACTCCATTCTGAATGAATCTGGTTTCATGTGGAATGTCACGGCCATTGCACTTTGGAATTTCCTGGAAACTCGGCTATGCTGTCAGAGGAATTTTGCACTTATCTTCATCCAAGATTGCTTCCTTCCACAGAAGAGACTGAGCTACTGTCGCAGTTTAAAATATAAGGTGACATTTTCATTGATCTGTCTTTTACACGAACATTTGTCATTTCAGAGTTGGTGACCGTGAAATAATGACTTTTTGTACAGACTGGATGCAGCGGCTTGTCACCGTTTAGATTCAGCTGTAATGAGTATTGCCCAGGTAAATGTTAGGTGGAGGGAATATGTTGTTTGTGGTAATTCTTACTAATATAGAATATCACAAGTTCTTATCTTATATAAGAATTATTAAGAAATCTGTGAAACCGCCCTCCACTCTCTCCATTTTAATTTTGATTAAACTGATCTTTGCCCGTGGACGTCGTGGTCTCCTACAATTGAACAAAGTTTGAGGTAAGGGATTCCTAATTATAAATATTGTTGTTCATCACATTTAATGTTTTCGTCTGCATTTGTGAATTCGTGTAAGAGAATTAAACTTTTTTAACACAATTTCAAGTAACATTAGATTGACTTCTGTTTGTTAACGGCAACATTTATAATAAAAGAATATTCCAGTAGGCAATTAACTTTTTACAATTTTAAATGAATTAAACGTGTTTCGTGGCCCAGAATCTTAATAAAAATACGTGGATGCTAAGAAGTGGGGTTTGTATTCTGAACAATAATTCTAACGCTTTTCATCTCTTGATACATCGACATTATTAAAGCGTTTTAGGGAACTGAAAGAAATTGTATTCCGGATTTAGAAGAATAAATATTGAAGAATCTCCCTACATCAGCAGATTAAATCTGGGGAATGCTTGCTATTATTGAGTGCAAAGTATTTATGGGTGCAAAACGTGGTCTCTCTCTTTGAGGGAGGAACATAGACTGAGGGCCTCTGAGAACAGAGTGTCGAGGAAGATGTCTGGACCCAAAACGGGAGTGGGACAGATAAGAGAGAAAAATGCTTGACGAACTCCTCACCCGATGTTGTGAGGGCGAGTTGAAAGTTTACAAGGCCTGAAGGGAACACCTCGGCGTAGGTGGGAAGATAACATTAAGACGAATCTTACGAAGATGGGTCTCAATGGAGTGAACTGAATGCAACTGACTCAGGATAGACCCCGGTGGCGGGCTTTTGTGAACACGATGATGTACCCGACAGACATTAAGGTGGCTCATAAATCCTTTGAAAGTGTGACAAAGTTCAAATACTTGGGAACAACAAAAACGATTCAAAATGATGCTCACGACGAAGTTAGGAGGAGACTAAATTCCGGAAATGCTCGCTACATCTCAGTTCAAAATATTTTGTCTTCCCGTCTGATTTCTAAGAACCTGAAGATTAAAATATACAAAACAATAGTCTTGCCTGTTGTGTGGTATGGGTGCGAAACATGGTCTCTCACTCAGAGGGAGGAACACAGATTGCAGGTGTTTGAGAATCGGGTGTTTAGGAGGATATTTGGGCCTAGGAGAGAAGATGATGGGGCATGGAGAAAACTGCACAATGACGAGCTTAAAAATATGTACTCCTCCCCCAATATTGTCAGGGTGATTAAGTCGAGAAGAATGAGATGGTCTGGGCATGTAGCGTGCATGGATGGGACAAGAGGTTTGCACCGGGAAGCCTGAGGGGGAGAGACCTCTGGGGAGACCTAGACGTAGATGGGAGGATAATCTCAGGCGGGATCTATGGGAGATAGGAGTTGAAGGAGACTGGATTTTGTTGGCCCAGGACAGGGTCCGGTGGAGGGCTTTGGTTAGTTCGGTGATGAACCTTCTGGTTCGGTAAGCCATCTAGTTAGTTAATCGGTCAACGACATGACCAGCTTTCTTATTAATTATGATTGTCCCAGTTGGCGCTGCTCGCAACAGTTACCTTCGTTGCAACTAAAGGCACGACATTTTATTTTACATCCATTGTCCTAGCACTGTGCGAGATTATGTCAAGAACTTCTTTACAGTTCGTGTACTGATTAAGTTACAAGTTCACGCTGCAACCTGTAGCAACTAGATATCGTGTCAGTGTTAACTGATTTTCCGTTTATTCATGCAAGTGGAATGGGACATAATGGCCACCCGATATGTAGGACTGTTTGTAGTGGCAGCTTGCTGCAATGGAGTGCGATACTGACCGGGTTAATACGACCCACACAATCGTATGTCCCAGTGACGCATTAAACCACAGAAGACATTGTACACAACCTTGACTTAATCACATTAACGTATAGATGCTTCTGGAGTGTGTGCCCAATAGAATAGCAGTAACTTGGATGTGCTGTTTGAATGGATTTATCTGAAATGACATATGGGAATACCTTCCCCTACAAGCGTTGATGGGTACCTCATTCAGGCGTAAGCTCCCAGTCTATTTGCGCAAACGCAATTATGACAGAAACAATATCTGCTGTGGAAACCTCAAATCTTACAATATAGTTCTGGTTTGAGGGGGTAAGTAGAGGATTACATGACCTACCAAGCTAAGATGTTAGCCAAACCTCGACTGCTAACACTTAATTGTTCATCATGGAAGATAAATTACGATCCAAAAACTGAACTGCCAAAGTTTCAACTCCCCTGACCCCCATCCCGGAGTGGGTTTTGGCCAACACTTTTGAAAAAGTCACGCTTTGCCACTGTGGGAATTCCTTTTCAAAATTTTTTGCTCAGAATATAACTTTTGGTCCAAGCTGGTGCGGCATTACTTTTCTCTCTTTAACTCCCTCTGCATTTATGACCTCCTCCCTCCCCCCCATCTGGACACATCACATCAACTGGATGCTGTATGGACGTAGAATACCACACGGCAAACACATACGTACTGTGGCAAAGTCCGTCATAAATAAATATGAATCTGCCTTCAATGTGTGGATAATGGCAACCCATATCAACATGAGTACCATCAGACATACATGAATGTACAAAAGAAATGTATCTAATCTCGATCTTATGTATACATGGGATATACGGATATCCGCACGTAGGAACCTTGAAACTTCGATATCAGCAGACGTGCGTTATTACACCAAACGCACTGATGATAATGTTTGGCAAGTATTGCCTTACGTCAGTGGTCCCCAACCTTTTTTTTGCCCAAGGGCACATTTGAGAGTTTATGAGATCGTGGCGGGCACCAACCAATTAACAAAGCCAAATTTTCCTTTCTCTGGACAAATAAGATACGGACACCAAATAATACACAAAACAACACGACAAGAAACAAGATACAAGAAACCACGCTATCAAAAATACGTAATTTTATAAGTACAATTATTATTACTCAAGTGGGAAGTTAGTGTGATGTTTGGCGCTGCATTTTATCGGCCAGTTTTTCAAATTTGGGAGAGTAGGATGATGTTGCTGCTCGCAATCGTCAAGATGGGCATTAGTACGTAGAGAACTGTGCTTTGATTTTATAATGTTCATGGTTGAACGGCCTTTATTATTTAGTATAACCTCTTTCCGTATCAACGCGGGCACCGCGTTGGGGACCACTGTTGTACATTATTTCGCCCTCACATCTTCGTCAGTTATCAGAGTGATTATTCTCTTGTAACATTGATGTCACTGTTAGGTCAAGGTCATGACAAAGTCAAGACAAGATCGCCCCAATAGTTTGCCAGATAGAGGTCTTTAAAATTCTCAAGGTCATACGTATTTATGCCAAACGGCAAATACCTGATTGACCATACTCATGTCAAAATGAGGTCACGTATAGGTCAAGGAAGCCACGACAAATTCGGCCCAATAGTTTCGTAGATACTGGTCTTAAAAAATCTCAAGGTTATATCTTCTCACCAATATTTCTGCTAGCCAGCCACCCTAGGGCCACACCCTTTACCCCAGGGCCACTACCCCAGTCGCACCCCTTCCCAGGGCTATCCCCTTCTTTGGGCCAACCCTCATGGTCACCCCTACACATGATCGCCCCCCCGGGACCATCCCCTCAGGATCCCTGCAGCATCACCATATCCCAGGAACCACAGGATCTCCTAGGACCCCAGGATTCCCTGGACACTGCCCTCTAGGATCACGGCAGGATCCCCGAAGACAATCACCTCTAGGATCCCCTATAACCCCCTCCAGGATTCCTCGGATTTACCAGGACTCCCCATGACCATCCTAGTATTCCCCACAGATTTCCTAGGATCCCCACCAAGGATTCCCTACCCAGATCTAGCAGAATCTGCCACCAAACATTTCCAACAGAATTTCCCACGATCGCAACCCATGATTCCCAGGATATTCCCCTGGATTCACCACATAATATTACCCACGATCCTGCAGGATTCCCCACCAAAAATCCCCATATTATCCCACATAGGATCCACAACCAGAATTCAAAACGCGCGCCCTAACCCCCGCGCCCTAACCCCCGCGCCCTAACCCCCGCGCCCTAACCCCCCGCGCCCTAACCCCCGCGCCCTAACCCCCGCGCCCTAACCCCCGCGCCCTAACCCCCGCGCCCTAACCCCCGCGCCCTAACCCCCGCGCCCTAACCCCCGCGCCCTAACCCCCGCGCCCTAACCCCCGCGCCCTAACCCCCGC
The DNA here is from genome assembly GCF_977971745.1 of Zootermopsis nevadensis. NCBI lineage: Eukaryota > Metazoa > Arthropoda > Insecta > Blattodea > Termopsidae > Zootermopsis > Zootermopsis nevadensis. The sequence continues at coordinate 110,170 of NW_028259359.1, read as the reverse complement.
GCCCTAACCCCCGCGCCCTAACCCCCGCGCCCTAACCCCCGCGCCCTAACCCCCGCGCCCTAACCCCCGCGCCCTAACCCCCGCGCCCTAACCCCCCGCGCCCTAACCCCCCGCGCCCTAACCCCCCCGCGCCCCACGAAGGGAGGTGGAGGCCCAGGCCGTTTCTTGAGCGAGCAGAGGCGCGGACCCGGCTCCGGACAATGGCCCGGGCGCCGGGTTCCAACGAACCACCCGAGTCGGACGAGTCCAACTCGTTGGCTTTGCGCTCGCACGCTACGCAAAACAGGACCTCGTGGGCGAGGCGAGTCGTTCAACTCTTTCGACTAACCGACCTGGCAACAGATCTTGTCTAGGGGATATAGCAGGAACATAGTAAGATTAGGTATAATGAGAGGACCACTCAAAATTCGAAAATAGTACCAGCAACGAAAGCGCGGTAATTGATATGGAATAATACCGACAGGGGGGCTCAACCCCAGCCGCTAAGTGGTCATAGGAACTTAAAACAAACCTCTTAAAGCAAAATAACCTCTTGCGCCCTCTGTGCGGGACGGCGCTTGTGGTGGGTCCCGATGTTCCCGCACAGAGGACGCTGCCATTTATTTTATGTTTTTGAGCCTTGTTTTATTCTGTACGACCATTTACAGGATCCTCGGTCCCGCGATTTGGTTTCATTCGATTAAATCATTGAGTTTTCGCTGCTCGTAGTATTTTCGCTTTTAGTGTTTTATTACTGGACGTATAATTTTATCTGCCCCTTAGTCATCTCTGCCGACACGCGTTGGATGAGTTTTTCATCTTTGCCTTTCCCAGCATGCTCCGCGAAACTTGTTTCCTCGAACAAGTTGAGTTCTTTCCGTTTGTCTGTCTCCTGCTTCGGTACAGCGCGTATGTACGCAGTCTTTAGGTAAGTTGGGGCTTCAGTCGGCCATTTTGATATTACGTCTCAGCTTGTGTTTGGTTTAATTCTCGATTTATTCGACAGCCAAAGAGTTGTTGAAGGTTTCGTGGTGGTAGTACGAAGCTCTAAAGAATGCAGGCGATTTCGTGATAGTGAAAATACTAACCGATTTTCTCTAGAAATTACAAACGTCTTTGAGTTAGATTTTATTAACCCTTGCACCATTGAAAATGTAATCCTGGAATCTGAAGCGAAAATAATAATAATAAATTCTTATTGTGTTGATTTCCACCTCTTTTGCCATTCACTGTACGTGTAATGTAAGCACAAATCGATGAAAATTGTAATATTGATTATAATTGACTCCTGGATTTGACCTTATCATAATGAATACAGATTTAACCTGGTCGGATAGATAACGACCCTGACTTATAGGCATTTCTGTCTGGCGGCTTTACAGGTGAATTACGTCGCTTTTCCATGGAGAAAGTGGAGTGATATAAGATCGTCTATATATTTTTCTCTAGGACTGTGACAACGCACATGCGAGAGTACATGTGTCCTGTTGTGTGTCCCCGGGTGCTACGTCTTGTACAACGCGAACCCGCTTAAGTCATTCAAGGTGAGTTGCATGAAATATTCCATCCTCTGAAGTAGAGAGTTCTTAAAGTACGTTGAGGATAAAACGTGACTTGGCCTAGGTCACACAAGACAAGATGGCTGAAATGACGTTGCAACACTGAACTAAGTATTCTGAGATATTATTTTATTTTACGTTTTGATTGTTCTGTGATACTGCCCACGCATTCCGTCTCCGTGACACTCGTTCAAGACTTGAGGTTTACGGAGCGGTGAGGATGACGGCCGCTTACATCGTGAGGTCGCTAACACGACAACCCGAAAATTATATTACAGCAGCAGCGAACTAAGGACTCCGGTGAGTACAATGAGATATTGTCAGATAATGCCCACTGATCGAGTTTCAGAGCGTACGTACTGAGCCATGCCTCATGGCTCGAAGTGGCTTATCTCCCCTCTCTAAGTTCTTTGGAGTCGGCGAGTTCGAGACCCTGATCAGACAGCAGGGCAGTTAGGACAGTCTGTGTGTGTCCGCCGGAGAGAGAACGACTCGAGGAGAAAGTCTGAAGGCAAGTCAGGGTTTGTGGGGGTTGAGTTGGGCGTCTGGAGTTGGATACCCAGCCGGAGTTATTCGAAGTAGTTTCATTTGGTTTTCTTTTGACTTTTCACCGCTTTACCTCCCCCCCAAACCGTACCACCTCACGGCCTGGGACGATCGTGGCCTCAGTAACGTAATCTGGCAATTTCCTCCTCGGGGGGTTCAGTACAGAAGCGACGTAATTATAAATTCTTGTCATTATGTCTGCTTTGAGGTGATTGGCGGAGCCCTCTTCACATTCACGGTGATTATGATATCATCATTCTTCATCGCCGTCGTGAACCTCTGAACCAGAAGATTTTTCCACGTCTCGCTCCTGGACGCTGCTCTGTGACGTCGTCTGGCTCGAGACGTCTGAAACGATGAGGCACCAGCGAGCGATGGACTCGGGTGAGTACGGTGATGTATTATTTCGAGGTTGATTAAAAATTATAATGACTTTCGTAGATAGTGTTCTGTGGGAAATTAGAAATTAGTATGTCTCGACGGTAATGTAGTGTCTGAGTAAAGCCTGGTCTGCGTGGGTGGTATTTCGCGAAGGTACCGATATCGCCAAAATCAAAGAATGTTTGAAACCCCCCTACGTACGGTAAGGAATCGAGTTCTTTTATGAGTTGGAAACAGAAAGGAAAAGTTACAGATCATTTGAGAATTAGAAAAGGAGAAAATGCAGACAATCGCAGAGACGTGATAGACACGCACACTTGCGGTATGAGACCAGTTTCTTGCGTCTCTCTTGATGTAAACATGTACGGCAGTCATCGTGTAGCTGACAGTCGTTTAACTGGTCAAAGCCTTTCTCTTCGTGTATAGACACAGAAATTTTAAAAACTGACTGGTCGTCCTTACTTCATTTCTGTTGGATAAATTTCGTAAGGAAATGCTGTTGGTGTTAGGTGGACCGAGTATTGCGTACGGAGTCTGTATTGATTTGGATTAGCCGTCTGCCAGGGACGCGACTGAGTAGGCGTTCTTTACGCGGTGATGGAATTAGACAGAGCTGCTAGAATGTAGTGCTGTATAGAGCAGAGGTTCCCAAAATATGGAGAAACATTTTCAACATCCTTTGCTTGATTGAGGCAGTCATCAGAACGAAGTATCGTTCTGCGTTGTATCCCGAAGGATGGTGATGGGATACAGGAGCGTAGACCAAGAGGAAGTGCGTTGATATTCAAGTCCACTTGTAGCAACACAGTAGAGATATATATTGAATTAAAGCTGCACCAGTTTACAGTATCTCGAGTCAGAAAGCTATGAAGGCGTAATTTATAACAGTTATAATTACTCTTCGCTAATACAAATTGCAGTTTTGTGGACTTTCAGTTTATTCTGTGTATAGTAATATAAAATATCGTCAAATTGAGTACCTGATGTATTTTCCTAATCAATGAAATTCCTCTGTTATGGAAACTGAAGGGTTACAACTGCAAGGAAACCGAAATTTGAGTCTATCGTGAGTCACTGCAGTCTGATTCACATCTCTGGATACTCTTTATACAAAAACACAGTTTAATATTAAGTCTCACCGCTACTAAATCTTCCGAAATAATTCATTCCCTTCCTAAGAGGGTTCATAAATTAACTTTATGTGTGCTCTTTGAAATGAAAAAATAAGCATCATTAACCCCATGAAGCCGTAGGTCGTCTGAATAATATTTAAGAATTCAGTCCGTACCGCGAAGAAAACACAACTCTTCACCATTACGAAGATCAACTGATTAACGCTGTTTAAGGAAATGATCGCTGTTTATTCCGAGAATTATAGTTCGTCTGAATTATATTTAAGAATTCAGTCCGTACCGCGAAGAAAACACAACACTTCACCATTACGAAGATCAACTGATTAACGCTGTTTAAGGAAATGATCGCTGTTTATTCCGAGAATCGTAGTTCGTCTGATTAATATTTAAGAATTCAGTCCGTACCGCGAAGAAAACACAACACTTCACCATTACGAAGATCAACTGGTTAACGCTGTTTAAGGAAATGATCGCTGTTTATTCCGAGAATCATAGTTCGTCTGATTAATATTAAAGAATTCAGTCCGTACCGCGAAGAAAACACAACACTTCACCATTACGAAGATCAACTGGTTAACGCTGTTTAAGGAAATGATCGCTGTTTATTCCGAGAATCATAGTTCGTCTGATTAATATTAAAGAATTCAGTCCGTACCGCGAAGAAAACACAACACTTCACCATTACGAAGATCAACTGGTTAACGCTGTTTAAGGAAATGATCGCTGTTTATTCCGAGAATCGTAGTTCGTCTGATTAATATTTAAGAATTCAGTCCGTACCGCGAAGAAAACACAACACTTCACCATTACGAAGATCAACTGGTTAACGCTGTTTAAGGAAATGATCGCTGTTTATTCCGAGAATCATAGTTCGTCTGAATAATATTTAAGAATCCAGTCCGTACCGCGAAGAAAACACAACTCTTCACCATTACGAAGATCAACTGGTTAACGCTGTTTAAGGAAATGATCGCTGTTTATAGTGAGAATCATAGAAAATCCATAAATATAAAAGGCATCATAATTAAAACACTTGGTACATACGTTGAAGTAAACTTTCAGAATTGAACTAATTGGTATTTAGTATTCTCTGTTGAAGGCTTAATGTACCGTTTACATGCCTTTTTCTTTATCAGTATTACTTCGCCCCACTCGCTTGTAAATAATCTTCTTGAATCTCTTTCCCTAAGTGTTTTCAAGTTCGGATTGTCTTACAGAGTGAGAAACGAAGTATTACGCCTGTCTAAATCATCAAGAAATATTATAGGACTGTTAACTTAGTTGAAGCATCTCTCTCTCTCTCTGTCTGTGTTTTTAATAAGTTCCGAAGATTAGGATGGGTTGACACTCAGGTTACAGTAAATTGGTTCATCGATTCTCGACAGATTCTGACGAATTTAGGACCGCGTTCAGGTGTGGGTTGCTCTAAAATCCAGCCGTTCCTCAGCTCGAATATTTGTTGCGCCATTGAACATTGTCTCGAGAATAATAGCAAAACTTGAAGAAGTCGCTGTTTCCAGCACTTCGTGTCCCATTTGATAGGTTGAACACGTGTACGTGTTCAGTACGAGAAAGAAATTGCTGCCGTGTTTGAAAACATGTTTTAAGCTGGAAGAAACCAGCAGATAGTCTCAATAAATGCACTGCGTGAATGGAATTCTTAGGAATATTACACATTCTCCAACTTTGTCGCATTGCTCATATCACGTGTAACCATGGATTAAATTCCTTGTGGAATCGAATTCAGACAAATAATTATCTTTTTCTGTTATTTCGTGTCATGAACTGTTGACCTTGGTTGAAAGAGTGCGTCTTAATGCACTTCCATAAAATTCTCCGCTGTTCGTGGAGACGCTTTCAAAAAATTATGCAGTACTTGAAAGAATTGGCACAATGGCGGCGTGACCTGTTGATTTGACCCTAGGGATCCGTGTAATGTTTGCCCAAGTGCATGGTAACAAATTAAACATGTCTGTGCGCACGGGCGTAATATCGAAAGTCAATTTTGGAGCTACCTGCCTTGTCCAATGCCTAATCCATTCAGAAATTTTTTGTCCTAGATGCATGCAAATTTAAATTTATGGATATTCTTAATCGTGGATTTGTACTTTTAATACATAAATTAATAACAAGGGTCATGGCTGATAGTACCAATGGAAGGTAACAGATAGTGACATACAGTTAATATCGAATTTGACGAAAATCGGCCTGTGTAATGTTAGTAGTACGTGTTAGAAACGAAGAGTATTGACTGCGAATGGTTGTTTGGAAATGGGGGGCACGTTTTGACCTTAAGGTCGTATCGCAGGGCCGGTATCCAGCCGATATTCCAGCAAGCTTCTGGTAGCGTCGGACACCATCGTACATATACGTGCGTTCGACTGTGAGTTATACAGTAGCTGTGCATGGTCCCAGATCCAAATAACCCTTTAAAGCAAATATTATTATTATTATATGTCCAAATTTCTGTAATAATCAGTGAGACTTTAATTTCTATTTTTATCGTATGCGTGTATGGCATTATTAATTATTTTAGAAAGAATTTATTTTATTGAACTGACACCAGATGCCATACTACTTTCTTTTTTTAAATTTTACATGCTTTGCCATCGATATGACCATCAAAGGTAGTCTTGCGAATTTCTGAGGTGGGAGTTAGAAGCTAACAATAGGCTCAGCCAGTCAAATTATCCGCCTTGAATGGAAAGTTCAGCGTAGTGTTCACAAAATCCCGTCACTGGTGTCTTTCCTGAGCTATATTAATCCATTTCGCAACCTTGAAAAGTACTTCCGTAAGATCAATTTTAATATTATCCTCCCAGTTACACCTAATGTTGTAGAATGTAACATTAATGCTCACCAATCTTTAGCCCTGAGGATGGAAGAAATATATTCCTCGGAAATATTTGTTACTCCACATGATACTTGAACGAATAATATCTGATTTCTTTAAATCCGGGTCGTATGAGTCATTACATCCAGACTCTATATCCTCTGCAATATGTCAATTTTAAAAGAGATTATTCTTGTTTAATGTTTCACGGACTAATCACATTTCTGTTCCTTGTTTGAGTCTCTCATATCTTTGTAAACTTTTCCGCATAAAATGATTATTATCCAATTTCTTTTAAATTGAATATTGGAAAATTACACCCGTATCTGTTTTGCCAGAGCATGGGATTATGAACGTGTGAACGTCATTCTCTGTTCCGTAATACTTCGCTACTGGTCAAATGTTTACAGCAGGTCGCAGTAACCCCGTACCCGTTTAAGCGTTGAGCACACTGGCTAGAACCTGGTGCTGTTGGAATGTCTTGGTGTAGATAGAAATCACTGTCTTCCTTTGATGTATGGTCCCTCATCGCGCACGTAGTCAGTTTAATGATCGGTCAGGGTTAGTTCCACAGATCAGGAGAGTTGGCTAAGTAAACATACAAGAAAAATATTGAGTTGTCCTACTCGATAGGTTTCGGGTTCGAATCTCTCCCCGTCGACAGACAATCGTTAGAGATCTTTCTCGTGATTTTTAGTATTCTGAAGCATATTTTAAGACACATTAAATGTAGACAGCTATTGCTTTATTCAATGTAATTTCAAGTTCATCTTTTAGAAGAATCCTGCCATTTTATGGGGTGTAACGGACAAACTTTTAAGACTAATAAATTGCCCGCTAAGAATGACGGCAAAAATGTAAAGTAGTAAACAATAATAATCATAATAATTATCCGATTAGACCCAACATCTCTTAGCAGCGTTACCATGGCAACGGTTATTTATAAATTTTATCCCGTAAGGTCCAAAATCACTTGGGAGCAAATAATCATAACCGAAGAATGTTTTATGAATGTCTTTTGTGATATTGCGTCATCACAAGGGCCCACCATCATCGCTGTTATGATGGAGGTAGCAATATCACTTCCTAAACGTCGGCAAACTTAATCATCACAATCACCACAGTGAGAACAGGAGATAACAATTTACGCGCAGATTGAAGATGTAAGGCACAGATTTCTATCTTGCGAGGCCGAGGCGTAGTGTCGGGACAGATAATACCCGCATCCCCCCGCCCCCCCCAAGCTGCTTTTAATGAGTGCTTTTTCTATAATTAGTCTAGCATTTCAGAAAAGAGTGTGTTGTGTTTAGGAGATAACTTTCAACCAAGCTGTTTGTATGTTCTAATCAAAATAACGTTGACCATGAATTTAGAATCTTTTGTCTTCTAGTCTGATAAATAAAAGTTGTAAATATTAATGAACAACACACTGTTATGTTTAAATTTGGTTTGCTATCATCGTAATTAATGTTAATAAACTGTTAAATAATATGGAGCTTCAGACCCTACATATAAATTCTTGTCATTATATGGGACATTCTGTCTCGTTTCAGGGGAAAGGCAAGTGAATCTTCGTGGTTCCGAAACTCAGAGGAGGATCTTCATGGCATTTTCACCCGTGCGGTTGCGTCTACACGCTCCGGGGAACCCGGACGCTGCACTCTTGTCGTGTTTCCAGTGTCGGCGGTCATCTCTCCGGCATATTTCGTTTCTACCATCTTTGCTGGCGAGTGAAACGAATTACTTTAATTTTAAATTAACACACGACTAACGCCTGGGGTGCAGGGGTTAAACTCCTTCCAATGTTCCTTAATTTTGAGTCTCCAATTAATGTTTTGCTGTTTCCATCCCTTGAGCAAAATGAATTCAGATTCTTTCTATTTACTCTTTTTCTTCTTTCTTTTCTTCTTTTTCGCCTTCTTCCTACCCTCAGAGGATAGACGGGTTAGAGTAGAGTTGTAGCTGCATGCATTCTTAACCACTAACAACATCATCGACCCTGCAGTCCAGCCGCTGCGCTGCAACGGAATATCAGCGGAATCCAGCAAAGACGCAGTTAGTTTGCCCACAATATTAGAAATGTTGAGGGTGTGAGGTCACAGACCATGCGTTAAGTTGCAGTGGTGGGCTTTGCTAAAGCATATATAGAAGATATTGAGGATTTTAAAAAGTGGGGATTTTCTGTTTTGATGATCTGAGTAACGGCTAGCTTTTCAAGTTAAGTAATTTTGAGGTGACTTAAGCGTCTGCTAACACAAACTATAAAGCGGGGAAGATTTTCAATTTGGAAAATTTCATGGGGCTGAAAACTACATTATCGTTGTTTATTTACATAGCTTTGCCCTTAGATTACAATCATATTGCAGGACAGACGTACAGTCCAAATTTGACCACCTCTGACGTAGACAAAGTTCATTCAGTGAAAGTAATTGAGAAATGATTGAAATTTTATAATATCGTAGGCATCGGTACTAGGACATTAAAGTGTGGATTGATGGGAGATTCACACTGAAATTAGAGACGAGACGTAGTGGACAACGAAATCACATGCAAATAAAGTGTGAATAAAATAATACAGGCTTTTTGAAGCCGAAATAAGTGAAACGCCCGCCACTGAGATTTTAAATGAAGTTTTCAGATTGTTTTATGTTCAAGATATTATTTAATAAATAAATAAATAAATAACTTGTACTTTTATTTTTTCCGATTGTAGAAACATCGAAAACTGTAACACTTGCTTGTATACCTTTGTTTCCATCTCCCTTTATAACAGGTAGAGGAACGACATATGTCACTATTTCGTCTTTAAATTTTCGCATATGAGTTGACTTTCAATGAGATCAGATTTTAACAGCAGCTAAAATTTCCATGACTTGTTACATTATAATTATTAATTATATAGTAGCGTACTAGCAAATTAAAGTGTGCATTGATGGCAAACCAAAAGTTCTCAATTGGATTTAAATCTAGCGAGTATGACGGCAAAAATACAACTTTGCATCCGACACTTTCTATTAATTCCCTTGTTCTTTCAGAGTTATGAAAGCTCGCATTGTCAAGTCATTTGCAAAGAACGTCGCTCATATTATATATAAATCAAATAATACAGAAATCATAGAGAGCCTCCCCCCCTCAAAAAAAAAGAAGTCAACTAAAATTGCTCATTGCTTTGTGAATGGAGGCAGCGCGTAGCTCTGAAACGTGAGTGAACTTGTAGCAGACGACACGAAAAACAACGGACGATTGCCATGTCCAGCGACGACGTCATCTGAGAAACCTCCAGTTCATCGCTGGTGGGTGAAATTTATCTCTTCAATGTTGCAGTAGTCGTAGTAGTTTGTAGCTTAGTTTTTGCCAGTATCCCGTAGTTGAGAGGTTTTATCTAATGAAGTCCTTATTTCCATCCTTGAAGGAAAACGAATTGCAAATCTTCATCTTCTCGTTCTTTCTCATCTTATTACTTACACGTGATAGACTAATTTCTTTTTAAAGATAAGTTGCGCCCGTGTTTAATTACGCACTACGGCATGAAGGCGTATGGGTTATTGAAGGTTTAGGTACGTGCATCTTTAACAGCTAGCTAGATGGAGATACGTGGACAGCATCACGTTCCAGCCGGTTTTACCCGAAGGAAAAATTCACGGTATCTTCTGTGTATATTATTGAATTGGACCGAACTTGATTGTGTCGCTGTCGGTAGTTGAACCGCGGACTTGCAGAGGATCCAGAAATAAAGTATTAATCGTGGTAAAAATCGGGGATGACTTAGAAATTACAAGTGAATACGGATTTTGGGTCTGTAAAAGAAAACCTCGAAGGGAAGACATAAAATTTGATGTGAAGATAATATAGTGTCTAGTAACAGCTGCTGTGAACATGGGAATGAACATCGGTAGACATAATTTGTAGACTAGGTGCCTGAGTAGCTTCTTTGATTCAATGCGGTATAAGATTGATATCATAATTTAGTTAAAAATTACTGCAGAAATAAATTTGTACTTAATAACTGCCTCTCCAGCCAAGCGTCCCACATGGCGTGTATTAGGACTGCGTTACTTTTTTCATATGACATAATAGATTTTTGGCTACATGAGTGGTTACACTTGAGTATGTGTGGAATACATTCTTGGATTAAATATTTTACTTTCGTTAGTTAGAGAAAGAAGCCAATTATATTATTAATATGTTATGAATACAAATACTCATTAGAGATGGGGTTTAGGTATTTTCAGAATTAACATCGAGGATGTAGTGAAAAGCGATCCTTACTCATATAACATTTGATGACAGACGGTTGTTCACTCAGGCCACAGAATAGTACGAGTATAAAAGATTATCAGGCCGGCTTTAGATATCTCGGTTTCTCTACCTATATAACCTATCTATTCTATCTATCTGAATATCTCTATCTCTCTCTCTCTCTCTGTGTATCTGTTTCTCTGTCTCCTGTCTATGTGTCTGCCTATTTATCTATTTACCCATCTACATATCTATCCATCCCTTCATGTATTTACCAATCTATGTATCCATAAGAAGATTAACCCAAACACGCACCCACCCACATCATGCATGTTTTGTAGCTCGTATTTTGTTTGTTAAGACAAAAATTAGTCACACATCACACAGAAATTATAATATTTCAAATGGCAATTTATTGTGTCATACGCTACTGTATGATGATGTATTGTGTTCCTTGAGCTGGTGTGCTGTATGCAAGTGCGTTGTTTTGTGATATTTATACTTTATTCCGATGAATTCCATAAGACACGACAAGAGTACATTTACCTAAGACGTACGAGATTGAGACAAGACAGTACCACCGTGAAGAAAAGTCAGAGGTACATTTAGCAATGACATGCGTGTTTCAGATACGTTACCAACAGTTTGAAGACACGGCAGGAGTTTTGTGTCTCAGTTTCCTACAGATCGGAAGATATATGCCTTTGAAAAATTTACTTTCGAATACCCGCGAAAAAGTAAAAGTTCTCTATCCTGCAAACCCTTGGACGTACATTGTCGTGACTCTGACATGAAGTTGACATGTACGTGACCCCATAGTGACATGAGTTCTTTCTCTCAGATTCGTACACATCGCGAGATAAATGCCTTTGAAAAATTGACATTCGAATAACCGTGAAAAATTAAAATGCCTCTATCCTGCAAACCCTTGGACATACATTGACGTGACTCTGACATGAAGTTGGCATATAAGTGTCCTCACACTGAATGAGGTTTGTCTCTCAGATTCCTACACATCGCGAGATATATGCCTTTGAAAAAGTGACTTTCGAATAACCTCGAAAAATTAAAATGTCTCTATCCTCCAAACCCTTGGACTTACATTGTCGCGACTCTGACATGTCTATGACATATACCTTCCCTCAAAGTGACATAAGTGTTGTCTCTCAGATTCCTACAGATCGCGAGATATTTGCCTTTTCAAAAATTGACTTTCGAATAATCTCAAAAAATTCAAATGTCCCTATCCCCCAAACCCTTGGACGTACATTGTCGTGACTCTGACACGAAGTTGACATATACGTGACCTCATAGTTACATGAGTTGTTTCTCTCAGATTCCTACACATCGCGAGATATATGCCTTTGAATAATTGACTTTCGAATAACGGTGAAAAATTAAAATGTCTCTATCCTTCAAACCCTTGGACATACATTGACGTGACTCTGACATGAAGTTGACATATACGTTCCCTCAAAGTGACATCAGTTTTGTCTCTCAGATTCCTACACATCGGGACTTATTTGCCTTTTCAAAAATTGACTTTCGAATAATCTCGAAAAATTAAAATGTCTCTATCATCCAAACCCTTGGACATACATTGACGTGACTCTGACATGAAGTTGACATAACCGTTCCCTCAAAGTGACATAAGGTTTGTCTCTCAGATTCCTACAGATCAGGAGATATTTGCCTTTTCAAAAATTGACTTTCGAATAATCTCGAAAAATTAAATTGTCTCTATCCTCCAAACCCTTGGCCATACATTGACGTGACTCTGACATGAAGTTGACATATACGTTCCCTCAAAGTGACATAAGTTTTGTCTCTCGGATTCCTACACATCAGGAGATATATGCCTTTCAAAAATTGACTTTCGAATAACAGTGAAAAATTAAAATGTCTCTATCCTCCAAACACTTGGACATACATTGACGTGACTCTGACATGAAGTTGACATATACGTTCCCTCAAAGTGACATAAGTTTCGTCTCTCAAGATTCCTACAGATCGGGAGATATTTGCCTTTTCAAAAATTGGCTTTCGAATAATCTCGAAAAATTAAAATGTCTCTATCCTCCAAACCCTTGGACATACATTGACGTGACTCTGACAGGAAGTTGACATATACAATCCCTCAAAGTGACATAAGGTTTGTCTCTCAGATGCCTACAGATCGGGAGATATTTGCCTTCTCAAAAATTGACTTTCGATTAATCTCGAAAAATTAAAATGTCTCTATCCTCCAAACCCTTGGACATACATTGACGTGACTCTGACAGGAAGTTGACATATACAATCCCTCAAAGTGACATAAGGTTTGTCTCTCAGATGCCTACAGATCGGGAGATATTTGCCTTCTCAAAAATTGACTTTCGAATAATCTCGAAAAATTAAAATGTCTCTATCCCCCAAACCCTTGGGCGTACATTGTCGTGACTCTGACACGAAGTTGACATATACGTGACCTCATAGTGACATGAGTTCTTTCTCTCAGATTCGTACACATCGCGAGATAAATGCCTTTGAAAAATTGACTTTCGAATAACCGTGAAAAATTAAAATGCCTCTATCCCGCAAACCCTTGGACATACATTGACGTGACTCTGACATGAAGTTGGCATACAAGTGTCCTCACACTGATATGAGGTTTGTCTCTCAGATTCCTAGACATCGCGAGATATATGCCTTTGAAAAAGTGACTTTCGAATAACCTCGAAAAATTAAAATGTCTCTATCCTCCAAACCCTTGGACTTACATTGTCGCCACTCTGACATGTCTATGACATATACCTTCCCTCAAAGTGACATAAGTGTTGTCTCACAGATTCCTACAGATCGCGAGATATTTGCCTTTTCAAAAATTGACTTTCGAATAATCTCGAAAAATTCAAATGTCCCTATCCTCCAGACTCTTGGACGTACATTGTCGTGACTCTGACACGAAGTTGACATATACGTGACCTCATAGTGACATGAGTTGTTTCTATCAGATTCCTACACATCGCGAGACATATGCCTTTGAAAAATTGACTTTCGAATAACTGTGAAGAATTAAAATGTCTCTATCCTTCAAACCCTTGGACATACATTGACGTGACTCTGACATGAAGTTGACATATACGTTCCCTCAAAGTGACATCAGTTTTGTCTCTCAGATTCCTACACATCGGGACTTATTTGCCTTTTCAAAAATTGACTTTCGAATAATCTCGAAAAATTTAATTGTCTCTATCCTCCAAACCCTTGGACATACATTGACGTGACTCTGACATGAAGTTGACATATACGTACCCTCAAAGTGACATAAGTTTTGTTACTCGGATTCCTACACATCGCGAGATATATGCCTTTCAAAAATTGACTTTCGAATAACAGTGAAAAATTAAAATGTCTCTATCCTCCAAACCCTTGGACATACATTGACGTGACTCTGACATGAAGTTGACATATACGTTCCCTCAAAGTGACATAAGTTTTGTCTCTCAAGATTCCTACAGATCGGGAGATATTGGCCTTTTCAAAAATTGACTTTCGAATAATCTCGAAAAATTAAAATGTCTCTATCCTCCAAACCCTTGGACATACATTGACGTGACTCTGACATGAATTTGACATATACGTTCCCTCAAAGTGACATAAGTTTTGTCTCTCGGATTCCTACACATCGCGAGATATATGCCTCTGAAAAAGTGACTTTCGAATAACCTCGAAAAATTAAAATGTCTCTATCCTCCAAACCCTTGGACTTACATTGTCGCCACTCTGACATGTCTATGACATATACCTTCCCTCAAAGTGACATAAGTGTTGTCTCACAGATTCCTACAGATCGCGAGATATTTGCCTTTTCAAAAATTGACTTTCGAATAATCTCGAAAAATTCAAATGTCCCTATCCTCCAAACCCTTGGACGTACATTGTCGTGACTCTGACACGAAGATACATATACGTGACCTCATAGTGACATGAGTTGTTTCTCTCAGATTCCAACACATCGCGAGATATATGCCTTTTAAAAATTGACTTTCGAATAATCTCTAAAAATTTAAATGTCTCTATCCTTCAAACCCTTGGACATACATTGACGTGACTCTGACATGAAGTTGACATATACGTTCCCTCAAAGTGACATCAGTTTTGTCTCTCAGATTCCTAAACATCGGGACTTATTTGCCTTTTCAAAAATTGACTTTCGAATAATCTCGAATAATTCAATTATCTCTATCCTCCAAACCCTTGGACATACATTGACGTGACTCTGACATGAAGTTGACATATACGTTCCCTCAAAGTGACATAAGTTTTGTCTCTCGGATTCCTACACATCGCGAGATATATGCCTTTCAAAAATTGACTTTCGAATAACAGTGAAAAATTAAAATGTCTCTATCCTCCAAACCCTTGGACATACATGGACGTGACTCTGACATGAAGTTGACATATACGTTACCTCAAAGTGACATCAGTTCTGTCTCTCAGATTCCTACACATCGGGACTTATTTGCCTTTTCAAAAATTGACTTTCGAATAATCTCGAAAAATTAAAATGTCTCTATCATCCAAACCCTTGGACATACATTGACGTGACTCTGACATTAAGTTGAAATTTGCGTTCCCTCAAAGTGACATACGTTTTGTCTCTCAGATGCCTACAGATCTGGAGATATTTGCCTTTTAAAAATTGACTTTCGAATAATCTCGAAAAATTAAAATGTCTCTATCCTCCAAACCCTTCAACATACATTGACGAGACTCTGATATGAAGTTGACATATACGTTCCCTCAAAGTGACATAAGTTTTGTCTCTCAGATTCCTACAGATCGGGAGATATTTGTCTTTAAAAGTTGACTTTCGAATAATCTCTAAAAATTTAAATTTCTCTACCCTCCAAACCCTTGGACATAAATAGACGTGCCTCTGACAGAGTTGACATATACGTTACCTCAAAGTGACATAAGTTTTGTCTCTCAGATTCCTACAGATCGGGAGGTAATTGCCTTTTAAAAATTGAATTTCGAATAATCTCTAAAAATTTAAATGTCTCTATCCTCCAAACCCTTGGATATACATTGACGTGACTATGACATGAAGTTGACATTTACGTTCCCTCAAAGTGACATAAGTTTTGTCTCTCAGATTCCTACAGATCGGGAGATATTTGCCTTTTAAAAATTGACTTTCGAATAATCTCGAGAAATTAAAATGTCTCTATCCTCCAAAACCTTGGACATACATTGACGTGACTCTGGCATGAAGTTGACATATAAGTTCCCTCAAAGTGACATAAGTTTTGTCTCATAGATTCCTACAGATCGGGAGATATTTGCCTTTTAAAAATTGACTTTCGAATAATCTCGAAAAATTAAAATGTGTCTATCCTCCAAACCCTTGGACATACATTGACGTGTCTCTGACATGAAGTTGACATATGCGTGACCTCCTAGTGACATGAGTTGTTTCTCTCAGATTCCTACACATCGCGAGATATATGCCTTTGAAAAAGTGACTTTCGAATAACCTCGAAAAATTGAAATGTCTCTATCCTCCAAACCCTTGGACTTACATTGTCGCGACTCTGACATGTCTATGACATATACCTTCCCTCAAAGTGGCATAAGTGTTGTCTCTCAGATTCCTACAGATCGGGAGATATTTGCCTTTTCAAAACTCGACTTTCGAATAATCTCGAAAAATTTAAATGTCTCTATCCTCCAAACTCTCGGACATACATTGACGTGACTCTAACATGAAGTTTACATATATGTTCCCACAAAGTGACATAAGGTTTGTCTCTCAGATTCCTACAGATCGGGAGATATTTGCCTTTAAAAAATAGACTTTCAAATAATCTCTAAAAATTAAAATGTGTCTATCGTCCAAACCCTTGGACATACATTGACGAGATTCTGACATGAAGTTGATATATACGGTCCATCAAAGTGACATAAGTTTTGTCTCTTAGATACCTATTGATCGGGAGATATTTGCCTTTTCAAAAATTCACTTTCGAATAATCTCTAAAAATTTAAATGTCTCTATCCTCCAAACCCTTGGACATACATTGACGTAACTCTGACAGGACGTTGACATATACGTTCCCTCAAAGTGACATAAGTTTTGTCTCTCAGATTCCTACAGATCGGGAGATATTTCCCTTTTAAAAATTGACTTTCGAATAATCTCTAAAAATTTAAATGTCTCTATCCTCCAAACCCTTCGACATACATTGACGTGACTCTGACATGAAGTTAACATATACGTTCCCTCAAAGTGACATAAGTTTTGTCTCTCAGATTAATACAGATCGGGAGATATTTGCTTTTTCAAAAATTGACTTTCGAATAATCTCGAAAAATTAAACTGTCTCTATCCTCCAAACCCTTGGACATACATTGACGAGCCTCTGACATGAAGTTAACATATGCGTTACCCCAAAGTGACATAAGGTTTGTCTCTCAGATTCTTACAGATCGGGAGATATTTGCCTTTAAATAATTGACTTTCGAATAATCTCGTAAAATTAAAATTTCTCTATCCTCCAAACCCTTGGACATACATTGACTTGACTCTGACAGGACATTTACATATACGTTCCCTCAAAGTGACATAAGTTTCGTCTCTCAGATTCCTACAGATCGGGAGATATTTGCTTTTTAAAAATTGACTTTCGAATAATCTCTAAAAATTTAAATGTCTCTATCCTCCAAACCCTTGGACATACATTGACGTGACTCTGACAGGAAGTTGACATATATGTTCCCTCAAAGTGACATTAGTTTTGTCTCTCAGATTCCTACAGATCGGGAGATATTTGCCTTTTAAAAATTGACTTTCGAATAATCTCGAAAAATTTAAATGTCTCTTTCCTCCAAACCCTTGGACATACATTGACGAGATTCTGACATGAAGTTGACATATACGTTCCCTCTAAGTGGCATAAGTTTTGCCTCTCAGATGCCTACAGATCGAAAGATATTTGCCTTTAAAAAATTGACTTTCGAATAAACCCTAGAAATTTAAATGTCTCTATCCTCCAAACCCTTCGACATACATTGACGTGACTATGACATGAAGTTGACATATACGTTCCCTCAAAGTGACATAAGTTTTGTCTCTCAGATTCCTACAGATCGGGAGATATTTGCCTTTTAAAAATTGACTTTCGAATAATCTCTAAAAATTCAAATGTCTCTATCCTTCAAACCCTTTATCGTACATTGTCGTGACTCTGACATGAAGTTGATATGTAAATGTCCTCATAGTGACATGAGATGTGTCCCTCAGATTCCTACATATCTAGAGATATATGCCTCTGAATAATTGACTTTCGAATAACCCTAAAAATTAAAATGTCTGTATACTGCAAACCCTTGGACATACATTGACAAGACTCTGACATGACGATCACGCATGCGTTCCCTCAAAGTGACATAAGTTTTGTCTCTCAGATTCCTACAGATCGGGAGATATTTGCCTTTTCAAAAATTGTCTTTCGAATAATCACGAAAAATTAAAATGTCTCTATCCTCCAAACACTTGCATATATATTGACGAGACTCTGACATGAGGTTGATATTTTCGTTCCATCAAAGTGGCATACGGTTTGTCTCTCAGATGCCTACAGATCGGGAGATATTTGCCTTTTAAAAATTGACTTTCAAATAATCTCGAAAAATTAAAATGTGTCTATCGTCCAAACCCTTGGACTTACATTGACGAGATTCTGGCATGAAGTTGACATACACGTTCCCTCAAAGTGACATAAGTTTTGTCTTTCAGATTCCTACAGATCGGGAGATATTTGCCTTTTAATAATTGACTTTCGAATAATCTCGTAAAATTAATATGTCTCTATCGTCCAAACCCTTGGACATACGTTGACGAGATTCTGACACGAAGTTGACATATACGTTCCCTCTAAGTGACATAAGTTCTGTCTCTCAGATTCCTACAGATCGGGAGATATTTGCCTTTTAAAAATTTACTTTCGAATAATCTCTAAAAATTTTAATGTCTCTATCCTCCAAACACTTGGACATACATTGACGAGATTCTGACATTAAGTTGACAAATACGTTCCCTCAAAGTGACATAAGTTTTGTCTCTTAGATTCCTATTGATCGGGAGATATTTGCCTTTGCAAAAATTGACTTTCGAATAATCTCTAAAAATTTAAATGACTATCCTCCACACCCTTGGACATACATTGACGTGACTCTGACAGCAAGTTGACATATACGTTCCCTCAAAGTGACATAAGTTTTGTCTCTCAGATTCCTACAGATCGGGAGATATTTGCCTTTTAAAAATTGACTTTCGAATAGTCTTGAAAAATTTAAATGTCTCTATCGTCCAAACCCTTGGTCATACATTGACTAGATTCTGATATGAAGTTAACATACACGTTCCCTCTAAGTGTCATAAGTTTTGTCTCTCAGATTCCTACAGATCGGGAGATATTAGCCTTTTAAAAATTGACTTTCGAATAATCTCTAAAAATATAAATGTCTCTATCCTCCAAACCCTTGGACATACATTGACGTGACTCTGACAGGACGTTTATATATGCGTTCCCTCAAAGTGACATAAGTTTTGTCTCTCAGATTCCTACAGATCGGGAGATATTTGCCTTTTAAAAATTGACTTTCTAATAATCTCTAAAAATTTAAATGTCTCTATCGTCCAAACCCTTGGACATACATTGACGAGATTCTGACATGAAGTTGACATATACGTTAAAACAAAGTGACATAAGTTTTGTCTCTTAGATTCCTATTGATCGGGAGATATTTGCCTTTTCAAAAATTGACTTTCGAATAATCTCTAAAAATTTAAATGTCTCTATCCTCCACACCCTTGGACATACATTGACGTGACTCTGACAGCAAGTTGACATATACGTTCCCTCAAAGTGACATAAGTTTTGTTTCTCAGATTCCTACAGATCGGGAGATATTTGCTTTTAAAAATTGACTTTCGAATAATCTCGATAAATTAAAATGTCTCTATCCTCCAAACCCTTGGACATACATTGACGAGACTCTGACATGAAGTTGACATGTGCGTTCCCTCAAAGTGGCATATATTTTGTCTCTCAGATGCCTACAGATCGGGAGATATTTGCCTTTTAAAAATTGACTTTCGAATAATCTCGAAAAATTTTAAATGTCTCTATCGTCCAAACCCTTTGATATACCTTGACGAGATTCTGACATGAGGTTGACATATACGTTCCCTCAAAGTGACATACGTTTTGTCTCTCAGATTCCTACCGATCGGGAGATATTTGCCTTTTAAAAATTGACTTTCGAATAATCTAGTAAAATTTAAATGTCTCTATCCTCCAAACCCTTAGACATACTTTGACGTGACTCTGACAGGACGTTTACATATACGATCCCTCAATGTGACATAAGTTTTGTCTCTCAGATTCCTACAGATCGGGAGATATTTGCCTTTTAAATATTGACTTTCGAATAATCTCTAAAAATTTAAATGTCTCTATCCTCCAAACCCTTGGACATACATTGACGAGACTCTGACATGAAGTTGACATATGCGTTCCCTCTAAGTGGCATAAGGTTTGTCTTTCAGATGCCTACAGATCTGGAGATATTTGCCTTTTAAAAATTGACTTTCGAATAATCTCGAAAAATTTAAATGTCTCTATCGTCCAAACCCTTGGACATACATTGACGAGATTCTGACAAGAAGTTGACATATACGTTCCCTCAAAGTGACATAAGTTTTGTCTCTCAGATGCCTACAGATCGGGAGATATTTGCCTTTTAAAAATTGACTTTCGAATAATCTCGAAAAATTAAAATGTCTCTATCCTCCAAACCCTCGGACATACATTGACGAGACTCTGACATGAAGTTGACATATGCGTTCCCTCAAAGTGACATACGTTTTGTCTCTCAGATGCCTACAGATCGGGAGATATTTGCCTTTAAAAATTGACTTTCGAATAATCTCGAGAAATTAAAATGTCTCTATCGTCCAAACCCTTGGACATACATTGACTTGACTCTGACAGGACATTTACATATACGTTCCCTCAAAGTGACATAAGTTTTGTCTCTCAGATTAATACAGATCGGGAGATATTTGCTTTTTCAAAAATTGACTTTCGAATAATCTCGAAAAATTAAACTGTCTCTATCCTCCAAACCCTTGGACATACATTGACGAGCCTCTGACATGAAGTTAACATATGCGTTACCCCAAAGTGACATAAGGTTTGTCTCTCAGATTCTTACAGATCGGGAGATATTTGCCTTTAAATAATTGACTTTCGAATAATCTCGTAAAATTAAAATTTCTCTATCCTCCAAACCCTTGGACATACATTGACTTGACTCTGACAGGACATTTACATATACGTTCCCTCAAAGTGACATAAGTTTCGTCTCTGAGATTCCTACAGATCGGGAGATATTTGCTTTTTAAAAATTGACTTTCGAATAATCTCTAAAAATTTAAATGTCTCTATCCTCCAAACCCTTGGACATACATTGACGTGACTCTGACAGGAAGTTGACATATATGTTCCCTCAAAGTGACATTAGTTTTGTCTCTCAGATTCCTACAGATCGGGAGATATTTGCCTTTTAAAAATTGACTTTCGAATAATCTCGAAAAATTTAAATGTCTCTTTCCTCCAAACCCTTGGACATACATTGACGAGATTCTGACATGAAGTTGACATATACGTTCCCTCTAAGTGGCATAAGTTTTGCCTCTCAGATGCCTACAGATCGAAAGATATTTGCCTTTAAAAAATTGACTTTCGAATAAACCCTAGAAATTTAAATGTCTCTATCCTCCAAACCCTTCGACATACATTGACGTGACTATGACATGAAGTTGACATATACGTTCCCTCAAAGTGACATAAGTTTTGTCTCTCAGATTCCTACAGATCGGGAGATATTTCCCTTTTAAAAATTGACTTTCGAATAATCTCTAAAAATTCAAATGTCTCTATCCTTCAAACCCTTTATCGTACATTGTCGTGACTCTGACATGAAGTTGATATGTAAATGTCCTCATAGTGACATGAGATGTGTCCCTCAGATTCCTACATATCTAGAGATATATGCCTCTGAATAATTGACTTTCGAATAACCCTAAAAATTAAAATGTCTGTATACTGCAAACCCTTGGACATACATTGACAAGACTCTGACATGACGATCACGCATGCGTTCCCTCAAAGTGACATAAGTTTTGTCTCTCAGATTCCTACAGATCGGGAGATATTTGCCTTTTCAAAAATTGTCTTTCGAATAATCACGAAAAATTAAAATGTCTCTATCCTCCAAACACTTGCATATATATTGACGAGACTCTGACATGAGGTTGATATTTTCGTTCCATCAAAGTGGCATACGGTTTGTCTCTCAGATGCCTACAGATCGGGAGATATTTGCCTTTTAAAAATTGACTTTCAAATAATCTCGAAAAATTAAAATGTGTCTATCGTCCAAACCCTTGGACTTACATTGACGAGATTCTGGCATGAAGTTGACATACACGTTCCCTCAAAGTGACATAAGTTTTGTCTTTCAGATTCCTACAGATCGGGAGATATTTGCCTTTTAATAATTGACTTTCGAATAATCTCGTAAAATTAATATGTCTCTATCGTCCAAACCCTTGGACATACGTTGACGAGATTCTGACACGAAGTTGACATATACGTTCCCTCTAAGTGACATAAGTTCTGTCTCTCAGATTCCTACAGATCGGGAGATATTTGCCTTTTAAAAATTTACTTTCGAATAATCTCTAAAAATTTTAATGTCTCTATCCTCCAAACACTTGGACATACATTGACGAGATTCTGACATTAAGTTGACAAATACGTTCCCTCAAAGTGACATAAGTTTTGTCTCTTAGATTCCTATTGATCGGGAGATATTTGCCTTTGCAAAAATTGACTTTCGAATAATCTCTAAAAATTTAAATGACTCTATCCTCCACACCCTTGGACATACATTGACGTGACTCTGACAGCAAGTTGACATATACGTTCCCTCAAAGTGACATAAGTTTTGTCTCTCAGATTCCTACAGATCGGGAGATATTTGCCTTTTAAAAATTGACTTTCGAATAGTCTTGAAAAATTTAAATGTCTCTATCGTCCAAACCCTTGGTCATACATTGACTAGATTCTGATATGAAGTTAACATACACGTTCCCTCTAAGTGTCATAAGTTTTGTCTCTCAGATTCCTACAGATCGGGAGATATTAGCCTTTTAAAAATTGACTTTCGAATAATCTCTAAAAATATAAATGTCTCTATCCTCCAAACCCTTGGACATACATTGACGTGACTCTGACAGGACGTTTATATATGCGTTCCCTCAAAGTGACATAAGTTTTGTCTCTCAGATTCCTACAGATCGGGAGATATTTGCCTTTTAAAAATTGACTTTCTAATAATCTCTAAAAATTTAAATGTCTCTATCGTCCAAACCCTTGGACATACATTGACGAGATTCTGACATGAAGTTGACTTATACGTTAAAACAAAGTGACATAAGTTTTGTCTCTTAGATTCCTATTGATCGGGAGATATTTGCCTTTTCAAAAATTGACTTTCGAATAATCTCTAAAAATTTAAATGTCTCTATCCTCCACACCCTTGGACATACATTGACGTGACTCTGACAGCAAGTTGACATATACGTTCCCTCAAAGTGACATAAGTTTTGTTTCTCAGATTCCTACAGATCGGGAGATATTTGCTTTTAAAAATTGACTTTCGAATAATCTCGATAAATTAAAATGTCTCTATCCTCCAAACCCTTGGACATACATTGACGAGACTCTGACATGAAGTTGACATGTGCGTTCCCTCAAAGTGGCATAATTTTTGTCTCTCAGATGCCTACAGATCGGGAGATATTTGCCTTTTAATAATTGACTTTCGAATAATCTCGAAAAATTTTAAATGTCTCTATCGTCCAAACCCTTTGATATACCTTGACGAGATTCTGACATGTAGTTGACATATACGTTCCCTCAAAGTGACATACGTTTTGTCTCTCAGATTCCTACCGATCGGGAGATATTTGCCTTTTAAAAATTGACTTTCGAATAATCTAGTAAAATTTAAATGTCTCTATCCTCCAAACCCTTAGACATACTTTGACGTGACTCTGACAGGACGTTTACATATACGATCCCTCAATGTGACATAAGTTTTGTCTCTCAGATTCCTACAGATCGGGAGATATTTGCCTTTTAACTATTGACTTTCGAATAATCTCTAAAAATTTAAATGTCTCTATCCTCCAAACCCTTGGACATACATTGACGAGACTCTGACATGAAGTTCACATATGCGTTCCCTCTAAGTGGCATAAGGTTTGTCTTTCAGATGCCTACAGATCTGGAGATATTTGCCTTTTAAAAATTGACTTTCGAATAATCTCGAAAAATTTAAATGTCTCTATCGTCCAAACCCTTGGACATACATTGACGAGATTCTGACAAGAAGTTGACATATACGTTCCCTCAAAGTGACATAAGTTTTGTCTCTCAGATTCCTACAGATCGGGAGATATTTGCCTTTTAAAAATTGACTTTCGAATAATCTCGAAAAATTAAAATGTCTCTATCCTCCAAACCCTCGGACATACATTGACGAGACTCTGACATGAAGTTGACATATGCGTTCCCTCAAAGTGACATACGTTTTGTCTCTCAGATGCCTACAGATCGGGAGATATTTTGCCTTTTGAAAAATCGACTTGCGAATAATCTCGAAAAATTAAAATGTCTCTATCGGTCAAACCCTTGGACATACATTGACGAGATTCTGACATGAAGTTGACATATACCTTAAAACAAAGTGACATAAGTTTTGTCTCTTAGATTCCTATTGATCGGGAGATATTTGCCTTTTCAAAAATTCACTTTCGAATAATCTCTAAAAATTTAAATGTCTCTATCCTCCAAACCCTTGGACATACATTGACGTGACTCTGACAGGACGTTGACATATGCGTTCCCTCAAAGTGAAATAAATTTTGTCTCTCAGATTCCTACATTTCGGGAGATATTTGCCTTTTAAAAATTGACTTTGGAATAATCTCTAAAAATTAAAATGTCTCTATTCTCCAAACACTTCGACATACATTGACGTGACTCTGACATGAAGTTGACATATACGTTCCCTCAAAGTGACATAAGTTTTGTCTCTCAGACTAATACAGATCGGGAGATATTTGCCTTTTCAAAAATTGACTTTCGAATAATCTCGAAAAATTAAAATGTCTCTATCCTCCAAACCCTTTGACATACATTGACGAGATTCTGACATGAAGTTGACATATGCGTTCCCTCAAAGTGATATAAGGTTTGTCTCTCAGATGCCTACAGATCGGGAGATATTTGCCTTTTCAAAAATTGAGTTTCGAATAATCTCGAAAAATTAAAATGGCTCTATCCCCCAAACCCTTGGACATACATTGACGAGACTCTGACACGAAGTTGACATATGCGTTCTCTCAAAGTGACATAAGGTTTGTACCTCAGATGCCTACAGATCGGGAGATATTTGCCTTTTAAAAATTGACTATCGAATAATCTCGAAAAATTAAAATGTCTCTATCCTCCAAACCCTTGGACATACATTGACGAGACTCTGACATGAAGTTGACATTTGCGTTCCCTCAAAGTGACATAAGTTTTGTCTCTCAGATGCCTACAGATCGGGAGATATTTGCCTTTTGAAAAATCGACTTCCGAATAATCTCGAAAAATTAAAATATCTCTATCGGTCAAACCCTTGGACATACATTGACGAGATTCTGACATGAAGTTGACATATACGTTAAAACAAAGTGACATAAGGTTTGTCTCTCAGATGCCTACAGATCGGGAGATATTTGCCTTTTAAAAATTGACTTTCGAAAAATCTCTAAAAATTAAAATGTCTCTATTGTCCAAAACCTTGGAAATACATTGACGAGATTCTGACATGAAGTTGACATATGCGTTCCCTCAAAGTGATATAAGGTTTGTCTCTCAGATGCCTACAGATCGGGAGATATTTGCCTTTTAAAAATTCACTTTCAAATAATCTCGAAAAATTAAAATGTCTCTATCGTCCGAACCCTTGGACATACATTGACGAGATTCAGACATGAAGTTAACATAAGCGTTACCTCAAAGTGACATAAGGTTTGTCTCTCAGATTCCTACAGAACGGGAGATATTTGCCTTTTAAAAATTGACTTTCGAATAATCTCGTAAAATTAAAATTTCTCTATCCTAGAAACCCTTGGACATACATTGACGTGACTCTGACAGGAAGTTGACATATATGTTCCCTCAAAGTGACATTAGTTTTGTCTCTCAGATTCCTACAGATCGGGTGATATTTGCCTTTTAATAATTCACTTTCGAATAATTTCGAAAAATTAAAATGTCTCTATCCTCCAAACCCTAGGACATACATTGACATGACTCTAACATGAAGTTGACATATGCGTTCCCTCAAAGTGACACAAGGTTTGTCTCTCAGATGCCTACAGATCGGGAGATATTTGCCTTTTAAAAATTGGCTTTCGAATAATCTCGAAAAATTAAAATGTCTCTATCGTCCAAACCCTTGGACATATATTGACGAGATTCTGACATGAAGTTGACATATACGTTCACTCTAAGTGACATAAGTTTTGCCTCTCACATTCCTACAGATCGGGAGATATTTGCCTTTTAAAAATTGACTTTCGAATAATCTCGTAAAATTAAAATTTCTCTATCCTCCAAACCCTTGGACATACATTGACGTGACTCTGACAGGAAGTTGACATATATGTTCCCTCAAAGTGACATTAGGTTTGCCTCTCAGATTCCTACAGATCGGGAGATATTTGCCTTTTAAGAATTGACTTTCGAATAAACTCTAGAAATTTAAATGTCTCTATCCTCCAAACCCTTCGACATACATTGACGAGACTCTGACACGAAGTTGACATATGCGTTCCCTCAAAGTGACATAAGGTTTGTCTCTCAGATGCCTACAGATCGGGAGATATTTGCCTTTTAAAAATTGACTTTCGAATAATCTCGAAAAATTAAAATGTCTCTATTGTCCAAACCCTTCGACATACATTGACAAGATTCTGACATGAAGTTGACATATACGTTCCCTCAAAGTGACATAAGTTTTGTCTCTTAGATTCCTATTGATCGGGAGTTATTTGCCATTTCAAAAATTGACTTTCGAATAATCTCTAAAAATTTAAATGTCACTATCCTCCACACCCTTGGACATACATTGACGTGACTCTGACAGCAAGTTGACATATACGTTCCCTCAAAGTGACATAAGTTTTGTCGCTCAGATTCCTACAGATCGGGAGATATTTGCCTTTTAAAAATTGACTTTCGAATAATCTCGATAAATTAAAATGTCTCTATCCTCCAAACCCTTGGACATACATTGTCGAGACTCTGACATGGAGTTGACATATGCGTTCCCTCAAAGTGGCATAAGGTTTGTCTCTCAGATGCCTACAGATCGGGAGATATTTGTTTTTTTGAAAATTGACTTTCGAATAATCTCGAAAAATTTTAAATGTCTATATCGTTCAAACCCTTGGACATACATTGACGAGATTCTGACATGTAGTTGACATATACGTTCCCTCAAAGTGACATACGTTTTGTCTCTCAGATTCCTACCGATCGGGAGATATTTGCCTTTTAAAAATTGACTTTCGAATAATCTCGTAAAATTAAAATGTCTCTATCCTCCAAACCCTTAGGCATACATTGACGTGACTCTGACAGGACGTTTACATATACGTTCCCTCAAAGTGACATAAGTTTTGTCTCTCAGATTCCTACAGATCGGGAGATATTTGCCTTTTAAAAATTGACTTTCGAATAATCTCTAAAAATTTAAATGTCTCTATCCTCCAAACCCTTGGACATACATTGACGTGACTCTGACAGGAAGTTGACATATATGTTCCCTCAAAGTGACATTAGTTTTGTCTCTTAGATTCCTACAGATCGGGAGATATTTGCCTTTTAAAAATTGACTTTAGAATAATCTCGAAATATTAAAATGTCTCTATCCTCCAAACCCTTGGACATACATTGACGAGATTCTGACATGAAGTTGACATATGCGTTCCCTCAAAGTGACATAAGATTTTTCTCTCAGATTCCTACAGATCGGGAGAAATTTGCCTTTTCAAAAATTGACTTTCGAATAATCTCTAAAAATTTAAATGTCTCTATCCTCCAAACTCTTGGACATACATTGACGTGACTCTGACAGGACATTTACATATACGTTCCCTCAAAGTGACATAAGTTTTGTCTCTCAGATTCCTACAGATCGGGAGATATTTGCCTTTTAATAATTGACTTTCGAATAATCTCTAAAAATATAAATGTCTCTATCCTCCAAACCCTTGGACATACATTGACAAGACTCTGACATGACGATGACGTATGCGTTCCCTCAAAGTGACATAAGTTTTGTCTCTCAGATTCCTACAGATCGGAAGATATTTGCCTTTTAATAATTGACTTTCGAATAATCTCTTAAAATTAATATATCTCTATCCTCCAAACCCTTGGACATACATTGACGAGACTCTGACATGAAGTTGACATTTGCGTTCCCTCAAAGTGACATAAGCTTTGTCTCTCAGATGCCTACAGATCGGAAGATATTTGCCTTTTAAAAATTGACTTTCGAATAATCTCGAAAAATTAAAATGTATCTATCGTCCAAACCCTTGGACATACATTGACGAGATTCTGACATGAAGTTGACATATACGTTCCCTCAAAGTGACATACGTTTTGTCTCTCAGGTGCCTACAGATCGGGAGATATTTGCCTTTAAATATTGACTTTCGAATAATCTCGAGAAATTAAAATGTCTCTATCGTCCAAACCCTTGGACATACATTGACGTGACTGTGACATGAAGTTGACATACACGTTCCCTCAAAGTGACATAAGTTTTGTCTCTCAGATTCCTACAGATCGGGAGATATTTGCCTTTTCAAAAATTGACTTTCGAATAATCACGAAAAATTAAAATGTCTCTATCCTCCAAACCCTTGGACATACATTGTCGAGATTCTGACATGAAGTTGACATATACGTTCCCTCAAAGTGACATAAGTTTTGTCTCTCAGATTCCTACAGATCGGGAGATATTTGCCTTTTAATAATTGACTTTCGAATAATCTCTTAAAATTAATATATCTCTATCCTCCAAACCCTTGGACATACATTGACGAGACTCTGACATGAAGTTGACATTTGCGTTCCCTCAAAGTGACATAAGCTTTGTCTCTCAGATGCCTACAGATCGGAAGATATTTGCCTTTTAAAAATTGACTTTCGAATAATCTCGAAAAATTAAAATGTCTCTATCGTCCAAACCCTTGGACATACATTGACGAGATTCTGACATGAAGTTGACATATACATTCCCTCAAAGTGACATACGTTTTGTCTCTCAGATGCCTACAGATCGGGAGATATTTGCCTTTAAATATTGACTTTCGAATAATCTCGAGAAATTAAAATGTCTCTATCGTCCAAACCCTTGGACATACATTGACGAGATTCTGACATGAAGTTGACATATACGTCCCCTCAAAGTGACATAAGTTTTGTCTCTCAGATTCCTACAGATCGGGAGATATTTGCCTTTTAAAAATTGACTTTCGAATAATCTCGAAAAATTAAGATGTCTCTATCCTCCAAACCCTTGGACATACATTGACGAGACTCTGACATGAAGTCGCCATATACGTTCCCTCAAAGTGACATAAGGTTTGTCTCTCAGATGCCTACAGATCGGGAGATATTTGCTTGTAAAAATTGACTTGCGAATAATCTCGAAATATTAAAATGACTCTATCCTCCAAACACTTGGACATACATTGACGAGATTCTGACATGACGTTGACATATACATTCCCTCAAAGTGACATAAGTTTTGTCTCTTAGCTTCCTATTGATCGGGAGATATTTGCCTTTTAAAAAATTCACTTTCGAATAATCTCTAAAAATTTATATGTCTCTATCCTCCAAACCCTTCCACATACATTGACGTGACTCTGACAAGACATTTAAATATACGTTCCCTCAAAGTGACATAAGTTTTGTCTCTCAGATTCCTACAGATCGGGAGATATTTGCCTTTTAATAATTAACTTTCGAATAATCTCTAAAAATATAAATGTCTCTATCCACCAAACCCTTGGACATACATTGACGTGACTCTGACAGGACGTTTACATATACGTTCCCTCAAAGTGACATAAGTTTTGTCTCTCAGATTCCTACAGATCGGGAGATATTTGCCTTTTAAAAATTGACTTTCGAATAATCTCTAAAAATTTAAATGTCTCTATCGTCCAAACCCTTGGACATACATTGACGAGATTCTGACATGAAGTTGACATATACGTTCCCACAAAGAGACATAAGTTTTGTCTCTCAGATTCCTACAGATCGGGAGATATTTGCCTTTTGAAAATTGACTTTCGAATAATCTCGAAAAATTAAGATGTCTCTATCCTCCAAACCCTTGCACATACATTGACGTGACTCAGACATGAAGTTGACATATACGTTCCCTCAATGTGACATAAGGTTTGTCTCTCTGATTCCTACAGATCGGGAGATATTTGCCTTTTCAAAAATTGACTTTCGAATAATCTCGAAAAATTCAAATGTCTCTATCCTTCAAACCCTTTTTCGTACATTGTCGTGACTCTGACATGAAGTTGATATGAAAATGTCCTCATAGTGACATGAGTTGTGTCTCTCAGATTCCAACATATCGAGAGATATATGCCTCTGAATAATTGACTTTAGAATAACCCTGAAAAATTAAAATGTCTGTATCCTGAAACCCTTGGACATACATTGACGTGACTCTGACATGACGATGACGTATGCGTTCCCTCAAAGTAACATAAGTTTTGTCTCTCAGATTCCTACAGATCGGGAGATATTTGCCTTTTAAAAATTGATATTCGAATAATCTCTAAAAATTTAAATGTCTCTATCCTCCAAACTCTTGGACATACATTGACGTGACTCTGACATGAAGTTGACATATACGTTCCCTCAAAGTGACACAAGGTTTGTTTCTCAGATGCCTACAGATCGGGAGATATTTGCCTTTTAAAAATTGACTTTCGAATAATCTCGAAAAATTAAAATGTCTCTATCGTCCAAACCCTTGGCCATACATTGACGAGATTCTGACATGAAGTTGACATATACGTTCACTCTAAGTGACATAAGTTTTGCCTCTCAGATTCCTACAGATCGGGAGATATTTGCCTTTTAAAAATTGACTTTCGAATAATCTCGTAAAATTAAAATTTCTCTATCCTCCAAACCCTTGGACATACATTGACGTGACTCTGACAGGAAGTTGACATATATGTTCCCTCAAAGTGACATTAGTTTTGCCTCTCAGATTCCTACAGATCGGGAGATATTTGCCTTTTAAAAATTGACTTTCGAATAAACTCTAGAAATTTAAATGTCTCTATCCTCCAAACCCTTCGACATACATTGACGAGACTCTGACACGAAGTTGACATATGCGTTCCCTCAAAGTGACATAAGGTTTGTCTCTCAGATGCCTACAGATCGGGAGATATTTGCCTTTTAAAAATTGACTTTCGAATAATCTCAAAAAATTAAAATGTCTCTATTGTCCAAACCCTTGGACATACATTGACAAGATTCTGACATGAAGTTGACATATACGTTCCCTCAAAGTGACATAAGTTTTGTCTCTTAGATTCCTATTGATCGGGAGTTATTTGCCTTTTCAAAAATTGACTTTCGAATAATCTCTAAAAATTTAAATGTCACTATCCTCCACACCCTTGGACATACATTGACGTGACTCTGACAGCAAGTTAACATATACGTTCCCTCAAAGTGACATAAGTTTTGTCGCTCAGATTCCTACAGATCGGGAGATATTTGCCTTTTAAAAATTGACTTTCGAATAATCTCGATAAATTAAAATGTCTCTATCCTCCAAACCCTTGGACATACATTGTCGAGACTCTGACATGAAGTTGACATATGCGTTCCCTCAAAGTGGCATAAGGTTTGTCTCTCAGATGCCTACAGATCGGGAGATATTTGCCTTTTTGAAAATTGACTTTCGAATAATCTCGAAAAATTTTAAATGTCTATATCGTTCAAACCCTTGGACATACATTGACAAGATTCTGACATGTAGTTGAAATATACGTTCCCTCAAAGTGACATACGTTTTGTCTCTCAGATTCCTACCGATCGGGAGATATTTGCCTTTTAAAAATTGACTTTCGAATAATCTCGTAAAATTAAAATGTCTCTATCCTCCAAACCCTTAGGCATACATTGACGTGACTCTGACAGGACGTTTACATATACGTTCCCTCAAAGTGACATAAGTTTTGTCTCTCAGATTCCTACAGATCGGGAGATATTTGCCTTTTAAAAATTGACTTTCGAATAATCTCTAAAAATTTAAATGTCTCTATCCTCCAAACCCTTGGACATACATTGACGTGACTCTGACAGGAAGTTGACATATATGTTCCCTCAAAGTGACATTAGTTTTGTCTCTTAGATTCCTACAGATCGGGAGATATTTGCCTTTTAAAAATTGACTTTAGAATAATCTCGAAATATTAAAATGTCTCTATCCTCCAAACCCTTGGACATTCATTGACGAGTTTCTGACATGAAGTTGACATATGCGTTCCCTCAAAGTGACATAAGGTTTTTCTCTCAGATTCCTACAGATCGGGAGAAATTTGCCTTTTCAAAAATTGACTTTCGAATAATCTCTAAAAATTTAAATATCTCTATCCTCCAAACCCTTCCACATACATTGACGTGACTCTGACAGGACATTTACATATACGTTCCCTCAAAGTGACATAAGTTTTGTCTCTCAGATTCCTACAGATCGGGAGATATTTGCCTTTTAATAATTGACTTTCGAATAATCTCTAAAAATATAAATGTCTCTATCCTCCAAACCCTTGGACATACATTGAAAAGACTCTGACATGACGATGACGTATGCGTTCCCTCAAAGTGACATAAGTTTTGTCTCTCAGATTCCTACAGATCGGGAGATATTTGCCTTTTCAAAACTTGAATTTCGAATAATCTCGAAAAATTAAAATGTCTCTATCCTCCAAACCCTTGGACATACATTGACGTGACTGTGACATGAAGTTGACATACACGTTCCCTCAAAGTGACATAAGTTTTGTCTCTTAGATTCCTACAGATCGGGAGATATTTGCCTTTTCAAAAATTGACTTTCGAATAATCACGAAAAATTAAAATGTCTCTATCCTCCAAACCCTTGGACATACATTGTCGAGATTCTGACATGATGTTGACATATACGTTCCCTCAAAGTGACATAAGTTTTGTCTCTCAGATTCCTACAGATCGGGAGATATTTGCCTTTTAATAATTGACTTTCGAATAATCTCTTAAAATTAATATATCTCTATCCTCCAAACCCTTGGACATACATTGACGAGACTCTGACATGAAGTTGACATTTGCGTTCCCTCAAAGTGACACAAGGATTGTCTCTCAGATGCCTACAGATCGGGAGATATTTGCCTTTTAAAAATTGACTTTCGAATAATCTCGAAAAATTAAAATGTCTCTATCGTCCAAACCCTTGGACATACATTGACGAGATTCTGACATTAAGTTGACATATACGTTCACTCTAAGTGACATAAGTTTTGTCTCTCAGATTCCTACAGATCGGGAGATATTTGCCTTTTAAAAATTGACTTTCGAATAATCTCGAAAAATTAAAATGTCTCTATCCTCCAAACCCTTGGACATACATTGACGAGACTCTGACATGAAGTCGCCATATACGTTCCCTCAAAGTGACATAAGGTTTGTCTCTCAGATGCCTACAGATCGGGAGATATTTGCTTGTAAAAATTGACTTGCGAATAATCTCGAAAAATTAAAATGACTCTATCCTCCAAACACTTGGACATACATTGACGAGATTCTGACATGACGTTGACATATACATTCCCTCAAAGTGACATAAGTTTTGTCTCTTAGCTTCCTATTGATCGGGAGATATTTGCCTTTTAAAAAATTCACTTTCGAATAATCTCTAAAAATTTATATGTCTCTATCCTCCAAACCCTTCCACATACATTGACGTGACTCTGACAAGACATTTAAATATACGTTCCCTCAAAGTGACATAAGTTTTGTCTCTCAGATTCCTACAGATCGGGAGATATTTGCCTTTTAATAATTAACTTTCGAATAATCTCTAAAAATATAAATGTCTCTATCCACCAAACCCTTGGACATACATTGACGTGACTCTGACAGGACGTTTACATATACGTTCCCTCAAAGTGACATAAGTTTTGTCTCTCAGATTCCTACAGATCGGGAGATATTTGCCTTTTAAAAATTGACTTTCGAATAATCTCTAAAAATTTAAATGTCTCTATCGTCCAAACCCTTGGACATACATTGACGAGATTCTGACATGAAGTTGACATATACGTTCCCACAAAGAGACATAAGTTTTGTCTCTCAGATTCCTACAGATCGGGAGATATTTGCCTTTTGAAAATTGACTTTCGAATAATCTCGAAAAATTAAGATGTCTCTATCCTCCAAACCCTTGCACATACATTGACGTGACTCAGACATGAAGTTGACATATACGTTCCCTCAATGTGACATAAGGTTTGTCTCTCTGATTCCTACAGATCGGGAGATATTTGCCTTTTCAAAAATTGACTTTCGAATAATCTCAATAAATTCAAATGTCTCTATCCTTCAAACCCTTTTTCGTACATTGTCGTGACTCTGACATGAAGTTGATATGTAAATGTCCTCATAGTGACATGAGTTGTGTCTCTCAGATTCCAACATATCGAGAGATATATGCCTCTGAATAATTGACTTTAGAATAACCCTGAAAAATTAAAATGTCTGTATCCTGAAACCCTTGGACATACATTGACGTGACTCTGACATGACGATGACGTATGCGTTCCCTCAAAGTAACATAAGTTTTGTCTCTCAGATTCCTACAGATCGGGAGATATTTGCCTTTTAAAAATTGATATTCGAATAATCTCTAAAAATTTAAATGTCTCTATCCTCCAAACTCTTGGACATACATTGACGTGACTCTGACATGAAGTTGACATATACGTTCCCTCAAAGTGACACAAGGTTTGTCTCTCAGATGCCTACAGATCGGGAGATATTTGATTTTAAAAATTGACTTTCGAATAATCTCGTAAAATTAAAATTTCTCTATCCTACAAACCCTTGGACATACATTGACGTGACTCTGACAGGAAGTTGACATATATGTTCCCTCAAAGTGACATTAGTTTTGCCTATCAGATTCCTACAGATCGGGAGATATTTGCCTTTTAAAAATTGACTTTCGAATAAACTCTAGAAATTTAATGTCTCTATCCTCCAAACCCTTCGACATACATTGACGAGACTCTGACACGAAGTTGACATATGCGTTCCCTCAAAGTGACATAAGGTTTGTCTCTCAGATGCCTACAGATCGGGAGATATTTGCCTTTTAAAAATTGACTTTCGAATAATCTCGAAAAATTAAAATGTCTCTATTGTCCAAACCCTTGGACATACATTGACAAGATTCTGAAATGAAGTTGACATATACGTTCCCTCAAAGTGACATAAGTTTTGTCTCTTAGATTCCTATTGATCGGGAGTTATTTGCCTTTTCAAAAAATTGACTTTCGAATAATCTCTAAAAATTTAAATGTCACTATCCTCCACACCTTTGGACATACATTGACGTGACTCTGACAGCAAGTTGACATATACGTTCCCTCAAAGTGACATAAGTTTTGTCGCTCAGAATCCTACAGATCGGGAGATATTTGCCTTTTAAAAATTGACTTTCGAATAATCTCGATAAATTTAAATGTCTCTATCCTCCAAACCCTTGGACATACATTGTCGAGACTCTGACATGAAGTTGACATATGCGTTCCCTCAAAGTGGCATAAGGTTTGTCTCTCAGATGCCTACAGATCGGGAGATATTTGCCTTTTTGAAAATTGACTTTCGAATAATCTCGAAAAATTTTATATGTCTATATCGTTCAAACCCTTGGACATACATTGACGAGATTCTGACATGTAGTTGACATATACGTTCCCTCAAAGTGACATACGTTTTGTCTCTCAGATTCCTACCGATCGGGAGATATTTGCCTTTTAAAAATTGACTTTCGAATAATCTCGTAAAATTAAAATGTCTCTATCCTCCAAACCCTTAGGCATACATTGACGTGACTCTGACAGGACGTTTACATATACGTTCCCTCAAAGTAACATAAGTTTTGTCTCTCAGATTCCTACAGATCGGGAGATATTTGCCTTTTAAAAATTGATATTCGAATAATCTCTAAAAATTTAAATGTCTCTATCCTCCAAACTCTTGGACATACATTGACGTGACTCTGACAGGAAGTTGACATATATGTTCCCTCAAAGTGACATAAGCTTTGTCTCTCAGATGCCTACAGATCGGAAGATATTTGCCTTTTAAAAATTGACTTTCGAATAATCTCAAAAAATTAAAATGTCTCTATCGTCCAAACCCTTGGACATATATTGACGAGATTCTGACATGAAGTTGACAAATACGTTCCCTCAAAGTGACATAAGTTGTGTCTCTCAAATTCCTACAGATCGGGAGATATTTGCCTTTTAAAAATTGACTTTCGAATAATATCTAAGAATTTAAATGTCTCTATCCTACAAACTCTTGGACATACATTGACGTGACTCTGACAGGAAGTTAACATATGCGTTCCCTCAAAGTGACATAAGGTTTGTCTCTCAGGTGCCTACAGATCGGGAGATATTTGCCTTTAACAATAGACTTTCAAATAATCTCGAAAAATTAAAATGTGTCTATCGTCCAAACCCTTGGACATACATTGACGAGATTCTGACATGAAGTTGACATATACGTTCCCTCAAAGTGACATAAGTTTTGTTTCTCAAATTCCTACCGATCGGGAGATATTTGAGTTTTAATAATTGACTTTCGAATAATATCTAAAAATTTAAATGTCTCTATCCTACAAACCCTTTTACATACATTGACGAGATTCTGACATGAAGTTGACATATAGGTTCCCACAAAGTGACATAAGTTTTGTCTCTCAGATTCCTACAGATCGGGAGATATTTGCCTTTTGAAAAATTTACTTTCGAATAATCTCGAAAAATTAAGATGTCTCTATCCTCCAAACCCTTGCACATACATTGACGTGACTCTGACATGAAGTTGACATATACGTTCCCTCAATGTGACATAAGGTTTGTCTCTCAGATTCCTACAGATCGGGAGATATTTGCCTTTACAAAAATTGACTTTTGAATAATCTCGAAAAATTCAAATGTCTCTATCCTTCAAACCCTTCTTCGTACATTGTCGTGACTTTGACATGAAGTTGATATGTAAATGTCCTCATAGTGACATGAGTTGTGTCTCTCAGATTCCTACATATCGAGAGATATATGCCTCTGAATAATTGACTTTCGAATAACCCTGAAAAATTAAAATGTCTGTATACTTCAAAATCTTGGACATACATTGACGTGACTCTGACATGACGATGACGTATGCGTTCCCTCAAAGTAACATAAGTTTTGTCTCTCAGATTCCTACAGATCGGGAGTTATTTGCCTTTTCAAAACTTGACTTTCGAATAATCTCTAAAAATTTAAATGTCTCTATCCTCCAAACCCTTGGACATACATTGACGTGACTGTGACATGAAGTTGACATATACGTTCCCTCAAAGTGACATAAGTTTTGTCTCTCAGATTCCTTCAGATCGGGAGATATTTGCCTTTTCAAAAATTGACTTTCGAATAATCTCTAAAAATTTAAATGTCTCTATCCTCCAAACCCTTGGACATACATTGACGTGACTGTGACATGAAGTTGACATATACGTTCCCTCAAAGTGACATAAGTTTTGTCTCTCAGATTCCTTCAGATCGGGAGATATTTGCCTTTTCAAAAATTGACTTTCGAATAATCACGAAAAATTAAAATGTCTCTATCCTCCAAACCCTTGCACATATATTCACGAGACTCTGACATGAAGTTGATATTTTCGTTCCCTCAAAGTGACATACGTTTTGTCTCTCAGATGCCTACAGATCGGGAGATATTTGCCTTTAAAAATTGACTTTAGAATAATCTCGAAAAATTCTAATGTCACTATCCTCCAAATCCTTGGACATACATTGTCGAGACTCTGACATGAAGTTGACATATATGTTCCCTCAAAGTGACATAAGTTTTTTCTCTTAGATTCCTACAGATTGGGAGATATTTGCCTTCTAAAAATTGACTTTCGAATAATCTAAAAAAATTAAAATGTCTATATCGTCCAAACCCTTGGACATACATTGATGAGATTCTGGCATGAAGTTGACATAAACGTTCCCTCAAAGTGGCATAAGGTTTGTCTCTCAGATTCCTATAGATCGAGAGATATTTGCCTTTAAATATTGACTTTCGAATAATCTCGAAAAATTTAAATGACTCTATTCTCCAAACCCTTCGACATACATTGACGTGACTATGACAGGAAGTTGACATATACGTTCCCTCAAAGTGACATAAGTTTTTTCTCTCAGATTCCTACAGATCGGGAGATATTTGCCTTTTAAAAATTGACTTTCGAATAATCTCGAAAAATTAAAATGTCTCTATCGTCCAAACCCTTGGACATACATTGACGAGATTCTGACATGAAGTTGACATATACGTTCCCTTTAAGGGTCATAAGTTTTGTCTCTCAGATCTTTACAGATCGGGAGATATTTGCCTTTTAAAAATTGACTTCCGAATAATCTTTAACAATTTAAATGTCTCTATCGTCCAAACCCTTGGACATACATTGACGAGATTCTGACATGAAGTTGACATATACGTTCCCTCAAAGTGACATAAGTTTTGTCTCTCAGATTCCTACAGATCGGGAGATATTTGTCTTTTAAAAATTGACTTTCGAATAATCTCGTAAAATTAAAATGTCTCTATCCTCCAAACCCTTGGACATACATTGACGTGACGCTGACAGGACATTTACATATACGTTCCCTCAAAGTGACATAAGTTTTGACTGTCAGATTCCTACAGATCGGGAGATATTTGCCTTTTAAAAATTGACTTTCGAATAATCTCTAAACATTTAAATGTCTATATCCTCCAAACCCTTGGACATACATAGACGTGACACTGACAGAAAGTTGACATAAATGTTCCCTCAAAGTGACATTAGTTTTGTCTCTCAGATTCCTACAGATCGGGAGATATTTGCCTTTTAAAAATTGACTTTCGAATAATCTCTAAAAATTTAAATGTCTCTATCCTCCAAACCCTTGGACATACATTGACGTGACTCTGACAGGAAGTTGACATATATGTTCCCTCAAAGTGACATTAGTTTTGTCTCTTAGATTCCTACAGATCGGGAGATATTTGCCTTTTAAAAATTGACTTTAGAATAATCTCGAAATATTAAAATGTCTCTATCCTCCAAACCCTTGGACATACATTGACGAGATTCTGACATGAAGTTGACATATGCGTTCCCTCAAAGTGACATAAGGTTTTTCTCTCAGATTCCTACAGATCGGGAGATATTTGCCTTTTAAAAATTGACTTTCGAATAATCTCTAAAAATTTAAATATCTCTATCCTCCAAACCCTTCCACATACATTGACGTGACTCTGACAGGACATTTACATATACGTTCCCTCAAAGTGACATAAGTTTTGTCTCTCAGATTCCTACAGATCGGGAGATATTTGCCTTTTCAAAACTTGAATTTCGAATAATCTCGAAAAATTAAAATGTCTCTATCCTCCAAACCCTTGGACATACATTGACGTGACTGTGACATGAAGTTGACATACACGTTCCCTCAAAGTGACATAAGTTTTGTCTCTCAGATTCCTACAGATCGGGAGATATTTGCCTTTTCAAAAATTGACTTTCGAATAATCACGAAAAATTAAAATGTCTCTATCCTCCAAACCCTTGGACATACATTGTCGAGACTCTGACATGAAGTTGACATTTGCGTTCCCTCAAAGTGACATAAGTTTTGTCTCTCAGATTCCTACAGATCGGGAGATATTTGCCTTTTAATAATTGACTTTCGAATAATCTCTTAAAATTAATATATCTCTATCCTCCAAACCCTTGGACATACATTGACGAGAGACTGACATGAAGTTGACATTTGCGTTCCCTCAAAGTGACATAAGCTTTGTCTCTCAGATGCCTACAGATCGGAAGATATTTGCCTTTTAAAAATTGACTTTCGAATAATCTCGAGAAATTAAAATGTCTCTATCGTCCAAACCCTTGGACATACATTGACGAGATTCTGACATGAAGTTGACATATACGTCCCCTCAAAGTGACATAAGTTTTGTCTCTCAGATTCCTACAGATCGGGAGATATTTGCCTTTTAAAAATTGACTTTCGAATAATCTCGAAAAATTAAAATGTCTCTATCCTCCAAACCCTTGGACATACATTGACGAGACTCTGACATGAAGTCGCCATATACGTTCCCTCAAAGTGACATAAGGTTTGTCTCTCAGATGCCTACAGATCGGGAGATATTTGCTTGTAAAAATTGACTTGCGAATAATCTCGAAAAATTAAAATGACTCTATCCTCCAAACACTTGGACATACATTGACGAGATTCTGACATGACGTTGACATATACATTCCCTCAAAGTGACATAAGTTTTGTCTCTTAGCTTCCTATAGATCGGGAGATATTTGCCTTTTAAAAAATTCACTTTCGAATAATCTCTAAAAATTTATATGTCTCTATCCTCCAAACCCTTCCTCATACATTGACGTGACTCTGACAAGACATTTAAATATACGTTCCCTCAAAGTGACATAAGTTTTGTCTCTCAGATTCCTACAGATCGGGAGATATTTGCCTTTTAATAATTAACTTTCGAATAATCTCTAAAAATATAAATGTCTCTATCCACCAAACCCTTGGACATACATTGACGTGACTCTGACAGGACGTTTACATATACGTTCCCTCAAATTGACATAAGTTTTGTCTCTCAGATTCCTACAGATCGGGAGATATTTGCCTTTTAAAAATTGACTTTCGAATAATCTCTAAAAATTTAAATGTCTCTATCGTCCAAACCCTTGGACATACATTGACGAGATTCTGACATGAAGTTGACATATACGTTCCCACAAAGAGACATAAGTTTTGTCTCTCAGATTCCTACAGATCGGGAGATATTTGCCTTTTGAAAATTGACTCTCGAATAATCTCGAAAAATTAAGATGTCTCTATCCTCCAAACCCTTGCACATACATTGACGTGACTCAGACATGAAGTTGACATATACGTTCCCTCAATGTGACATAAGGTTTGTCTCTCTGATTCCTACAGATCGGGAGATATTTGCCTTTTCAAAAATTGACTTTCGAATAATCTCGAAAAATTCAAATGTCTCTATCCTTCAAACCCTTTTTCGTACATTGTCGTGACTCTGACATGAAGTTGATATGTAAATGTCCTCATAGTGACATGAGTTGTGTCTCTCAGATTCCAACATATCGAGAGATATATGCCTCTGAATAATTGACTTTAGAATAACCCTGAAAAATTAAAATGTCTGTATCCTGAAACCCTTGGACATACATTGACGTGACTCTGATATGACGATGACGTATGCGTTCCCTCAAAGTAACATAAGTTTTGTCTCTCAGATTCCTACAGATCGGGAGATATTTGCCTTTTAAAAATTGATATTCGAATAATCTCTAAAAATTTAAATGTCTCTATCCTCCAAACTCTTGGACATACATTGACGTGACTCTGACAGGAAGTTGACATATATGTTCCCTCAAAGTGACATAAGCTTTGTCTCTCAGATGCCTACAGATCGGAAGATATTTGCCTTTTAAAAATTGACTTTCGAATAATCTCAAAAAATTAAAATGTCTCTATCGTCCAAACCCTTGGACATACATTGACGAGATTCTGACATGAATTTGACATATACGTTCCCTCAAAGTGACATAAGTTGTGTCTCTCAAATTCCTACAGATCGGGAGATATTTGCCTTTTAAAAATTGACTTTCGAATAATATCTAAGAATTTAAATGTCTCTATCCTACAAACTCTTGGACATACATTGACGTGACTCTGACAGGAAGTTAACATATGCGTTCCCTCAAAGTGACATAAGGTTTGTCTCTCAGATGCCTACAGATCGGGAGATATTTGCCTTTAACAATAGACTTTCAAATAATCTCGAAAAATTAAAATGTGTCTATCGTCCAAACCCTTGGACATACATTGACGAGATTCTGACATGAAGTTGACATATACGTTCCCTCAAAGTGACATAAGTTTTGTTTCTCAAATTTTTACAGATCGGGAGATATTTGAGTTTTAATAATTGACTTTCGAATAATATCTAAAAATTTAAATGTCTCTATCCTACAAACCCTTGGACATACATTGACGAGATTCTGACATGAAGTTGACATATACGTTCCCTCTAAGGGTCATAAGTTTTGTCTCTCAGATTCCTACAGATCGGGAGGTATTTGCCTTCTAAAAATTGACTTTCGAATAATCTCTAAAAATTTAAATGTCTCTATCCTCCAAACCCTTGGACATACATTGACGTGATTCTGACATGAAGTTGACATATAGGTTCCCACAAAGTGACATAAGTTTTGTCTCTCAGATTCCTACAGATCGGGAGATATTTGCCTTTTGAAAAATTGACTTTCGAATAATCTCGAAAAATTAAGATGTCTCTATCCTCCAAACCCTTGCACATACATTGACGTGACTCTGACATGAAGTTGACATATACGTTCCCTCAATGTGACATAAGGTTTGTCTCTCACATTCCTACAGATCGGGAGATATTTGCCTTTACAAAAATTGACTTTTGAATAATCTCGAAAAATTCAAATGTCTCTATCCTTCAAACCCTTCTTCGTACATTGTCGTGACTTTGACATGAAGTTGATATGTAAATGTCCTCATAGTGACATGAGTTGTGTCTCTCAGATTCCTACATATCGAGAGATATATGCCTCTGAATAATTGACTTTCGAATAACCCTGAAAAATTAAAATGTCTGTATACTTCAAAATCTTGGACATACATTGACGT
This sequence comes from Zootermopsis nevadensis, assembly GCF_977971745.1. Lineage (NCBI taxonomy): Eukaryota > Metazoa > Arthropoda > Insecta > Blattodea > Termopsidae > Zootermopsis > Zootermopsis nevadensis. The sequence goes on along the minus strand of NW_028259359.1, from coordinate 67,168 downwards.
GACTCTGACATGACGATGACGTATGCGTTCCCTCAAAGTAACATAAGTTTTGTCTCTCAGATTCCTACAGATCGGGAGTTATTTGCCTTTTCAAAACTTGACTTTCGAATAATCTCTAAAAATTTAAATGTCTCTATCCTCCAAACCCTTGGACATACATTGACGTGACTGTGACATGAAGTTGACATATACGTTCCCTCAAAGTGACATAAGTTTTGTCTCTCAGATTCCTTCAGATCGGGAGATATTTGCCTTTTCAAAAATTGACTTTCGAATAATCTCTAAAAATTTAAATGTCTCTATCCTCCAAACCCTTGGACATACATTGACGTGACTGTGACATGAAGTTGACATATACGTTCCCTCAAAGTGACATAAGTTTTGTCTCTCAGATTCCTTCAGATCGGGAGATATTTGCCTTTTCAAAAATTGACTTTCGAATAATCACGAAAAATTAAAATGTCTCTATCCTCCAAACCCTTGCACATATATTCACGACACTCTGACATGAAGTTGATATTTTCGTTCCCTCAAAGTGACATACGTTTTGTCTCTCAGATGCCTACAGATCGGGAGATATTTGCCTTTAAAAATTGACTTTAGAATAATCTCGAAAAATTCTAATGTCACTATCCTCCAAATCCTTGGACATACATTGTCGAGACTCTGACATGAAGTTGACATATATGTTCCCTCAAAGTGACATAAGTTTTTTCTCTCAGATTCCTACAGATTGGGAGATATTTGCCTTCTAAAAATTGACTTTCGAATAATCTAAAAAAATTAAAATGTCTATATCGTCCAAACCCTTGGACATACATTGATGAGATTCTGACATGAAGTTGACATAAACGTTCCCTCAAAGTGGCATAAGGTTTGTCTCTCAGATTCCTATAGATCGAGAGATATTTGCCTTTAAATATTGACTTTCGAATAATCTCGAAAAATTTAAATGACTCTATTCTCCAAACCCTTCGACATACATTGACGTGACTATGACAGGAAGTTGACATATACGTTCCCTCAAAGTGACATAAGTTTTTTCTCTCAGATTCCTACAGATCGGGAGATATTTGCCTTTTAAAAATTGACTTTCGAATAATCTCGAAAAATTAAAATGTCTCTATCGTCCAAACCCTTGGACATACATTGACGAGATTCTGACATGAAGTTGACATATACGTTCCCTTTAAGGGTCATAAGTTTTGTCTCTCAGATCTTTACAGATCGGGAGATATTTGTCTTTTAAAAATTGACTTTCGAATAATCTCGTAAAATTAAAATGTCTCTATCCTCCAAACCCTTGGACATACATTGACGTGACTCTGACAGGACATTTACATATACGTTCCCTCAAAGTGACATAAGTTTTGACTGTCAGATTCCTACAGATTGGGAGATATTTGCCTTTTAAAAATTGACTTTCGAATAATCTCTAAACATTTAAATGTCTATATCCTCCAAACCCTTGGACATACATTGACGTGACTCTGACAGAAAGTTGACATATATGTTCCCTCAAAGTGACATTAGTTTTGTCTCTCAGATTCCTACAGATCGGGAGATATTTGCCTTTTAATAATTCACTTTCGAATAATCAAGAAAAATTAAAATGTCTCTATCCTCCAAACCCTTGGACATACATTGTCGAGACTCTGACATGAAGTTGACATATGCGTTCCCTCAAAGTGGCATAAGGTTTGTCTCTCAGATGCCTACAGATCGGGAGATATTAGCCTTTTTGAAAATTGACTTTCGAATAATCTCGAAAAAAATTAAATGTCTCTATCGTTCAAACCCTTGGACATACATTGACGAGATTCTGACATGTAGTTGACATATACGTTCCCTCAAAGTGACATACGTTTTGTCTCTCAGATTCCTACCGATCGGGAGATATTTGCCTTTTAAAAATTGACTTTCGAATAATCTCGTAAAATTTAAATGTCTCTATCCTCCAAACCCTTAGGCATACATTGACGTGACTCTGACAGGACGTTTACATATACGTTCCCTCAAAGTGACATAAGTTTTGTCTCACAGATTCCTACAGATCAGGAGATATTTGCCTTTTAAAAATTGACTTTCGAATAAACTCTAAAAATTTAAATGTCTCTATCCTCCAAACCCTTGGACATACATTGACGTGACTCTGACAGGAAGTTGACATATATGTTCCCTCAAAGTGACATTAGTTTTGTCTCTTAGATTCCTACAGATCGGGAGATATTTGCCTTTTAATAATTGACTTTAGAATAATCTCGAAATATTAAAATGTCTCTATCCTCCAAACCCTTGGACATACATTGACGAGATTGTGACATGAAGTTGACATATGCGTTCCCTCAAAGTGACATAAGGTTTTTCTCTCAGATTCCTACAGATCGGGAGATATTTGCCTTTTAAAAATTAACTTTCGAATAATCTCTAAAAATTTAAATATCTCTATCCTCCAAACCCTTCCACATACATTGACGTGACTCTGACAGGACATTTACATATACGTTCCCTCAAAGTGACATAGGTTTTGTCTCTCAGATTCCTACAGATCGGGAGATATTTGCCTTTTAATAATTGACTTTCGAATAATCTCTAAAAATATAAATGTCTCTATCCTCCAAACCCTTGGACATACATTGACAAGACTCTGACATGACGATGACGTATGCGTTCCCTCAAAGTGACATAAGTTTTGTCTCTCAGATTCCTACAGATCGGGAGATATTTGCCTTTTCAAAACTTGAATTTCGAATAATCTCGAAAAATTAAAATGTCTCTATCCTCCAAACCCTTGGACATACATTGACGTGACTGTGACATGAAGTTGACATACACGTTCCCTCAAAGTGACATAAGTTTTGTCTCTCAGATTCCTACAGATCGGGAGATATTTGCCTTTTCAAAAATTGTCTTTCGAATAATCTCGAAAAATTAAGATGTCTCTATCCTCCAAACCCTTGCACATACATTGACGTGACTCAGACATGAAGTTGACATATACGTTCCCTCAATGTGACATAAGGTTTGTCTCTCAGATTCCTACAGATCGGGAGATATTTGCCTTTTCAAAAAATGACTTTCGAATAATCTCGAAAAATTCAAATGTCTCTATCCTTCAAACCCTTTTTGTACATTGTCGTGACTCTGACATGAAGTTGATATGTAAATGTCCTCATAGTGACATGAGTTGTGTCTCTCAGATTCCAACATATCGAGAGATATATGAATCTGAATAATTGACTTTAGAATAACCCTGAAAAATTAAAATGTCTGTATCCTGCAAACCCTTGGACATACATTGACGTGACTCTGACATGACGATGACGTATGCGTTCCCTCAAAGTGACATAAGTTTTGTCTCTCAGATTCCTACAGATCGGGAGATATTTGCCTTTTAAAAATTGACTTTCGAATAATCTCTAAAAATTTAAATCTCTCTATCCTCCAAACTCTTGGACATACATTGACGTGACTCTGACAGGAAGTTGACATATATGTTCCCTCAAAGTGACATTAGTTTTGTCTCTCAGATTCCTACAGATCGGGAGATATTTGCCTTTTAAAAATTGACTTTCGATTAATCTCGAAAAATTAAAATGTCTCTATCCTCCAAACCCTTGGACATACATTGACGAGACTCTGACATGAAGTTGACATTTGCGTTCCCTCAAAGTGACATAAGCTTTGTCTCTCAGATGCCTACAGATCGGAAGATATTTGCCTTTTAAAAATTGACTTTCGAATAATCTCGAAAAATTAAAATGTCTCTATCGTCCAAATCCTTGGACATACATTGACGAGATTCTGACATGAAGTTGACATATACGTTCCCTCAAAGTGACATACGTTTTGTCTCTCAGATGCTTACAGATCGGGAGATATTTGCCTTTTAACAATTGACTTTCGAATAATCTCGAAAAATTAAAATGTCTCTATCCTCCAAACCCTTGGACATACATTGACGAGACTCTGACATGAAGTCGCCATATACGTTCCCTCAAAGTGACATAAGGTTTGTCTCTCAGATGCCTACAGATCGGGAGATATTTGCTTGTAAAAATTGACTTCCGAATAATCTCGAAAAATTAAAATGACTCTATCCTCCAAACATTTGGACATACATTGACGAGATTCTGACATGACGTTGACATATACATTCCCTCAAAGTGACATAAGTTTTGTCTCTTAGCTTCCTATTGATCGGGTGATATTTGCCTTTTAAAAAATTCACTTTCGAATAATCTCTAAAAATTTAAATGTCTCTATCCTCCAAACCCTTGGACATACATTGACGTGACTCTTACAGGAAGTTGACATATACGTTCCCTCAAAGTAACATAAGTTTCGTCTCTCAGATTCCTACAGATCGGGAGATATTTGCCTTTTAAAAATTGACTTTCGAATAATCTCTAAAAATTTATATGTCTCTATCCTCCAAACCCTTCCACATACATTGACGTGACTCTGACAGGACATTTAAATATACGTTCCCTCAAAGTGACATAAGTTTTGTCTCTCAGATTCCTACAGATCGGGAGATATTTGCCTTTTAATAATTAACTTTCGAATAATCTCTAAAAATTTAAATGTCTCTATCCTCCAAACCCTTGGACATACATTGACGTGACTCTGACAGGACATTTACATATACGTTCCCTCAAAGTGACATAAGTTTTGACTGTCAGATTCCTACAGATCGGGAGATATTTGCCTTTTAAAAATTGACTTTCGAATAATCTCTAAACATTTAAATGTCTATATCCTCCAAACACTTGGACATACATTGACGAGATTCTGACATGAAGTTGACATATACGTCCCCTCAAAGTGACATAAGTTTTGTCTCTCAGATTCCTACAGATCGGGAGATATTTGCCTTTTAAAAATTGACTTTCGAATAATCTCGAAAAATTAAAATGTCTCTATCCTCCAAACCCTTGGACATACATTGACGAGACTCTGACATGAAGTCGCCATATACGTTCCCTCAAAGTGACATAAGGTTTGTCTCTCAGATGCCTACAGATCGGGAGATATTTGCTTGTAAAAATTGACTTGCGAATAATCTCGAAAAATTAAAATGACTCTATCCTCCAAACACTTGGACATACATTGACGAGATTCTGACATGACGTTGACATATACATTCCCTCAAAGTGACATAAGTTTTGTCTCTTAGCTTCCTATAGATCGGGAGATATTTGCCTTTTAAAAAATTCACTTTCGAATAATCTCTAAAAATTTATATGTCTCTATCCTCCAAACCCTTCCTCATACATTGACGTGACTCTGACAAGACATTTAAATATACGTTCCCTCAAAGTGACATAAGTTTTGTCTCTCAGATTCCTACAGATCGGGAGATATTTGCCTTTTAATAATTAACTTTCGAATAATCTCTAAAAATATAAATGTCTCTATCCACCAAACCCTTGGACATACATTGACGTGACTCTGACAGGACGTTTACATATACGTTCCCTCAAAGTGACATAAGTTTTGTCTCTCAGATTCCTACAGATCGGGAGATATTTGCCTTTTAAAAATTGACTTTCGAATAATCTCTAAAAATTTAAATGTCTCTATCGTCCAAACCCTTGGACATACATTGACGAGATTCTGACATGAAGTTGACATATACGTTCCCACAAAGAGACATAAGTTTTGTCTCTCAGATTCCTACAGATCGGGAGATATTTGCCTTTTGAAAATTGACTCTCGAGTAATCTCGAAAAATTAAGATGTCTCTATCCTCCAAACCCTTGCACATACATTGACGTGATTCAGACATGAAGTTGACATATACGTTCCCTCAATGTGACATAAGGTTTGTCTCTCTGATTCCTACAGATCGGGAGATATTTGCCTTTTCAAAAATTGACTTTCGAATAATCTCGAAAAATTCAAATGTCTCTATCCTTCAAACCCTTTTTCGTACATTGTCGTGACTCTGACATGAAGTTGATATGTAAATGTCCTCATAGTGACATGAGTTGTGTCTCTCAGATTCCAACATATCGAGAGATATATGCCTCTGAATAATTGACTTTAGAATAACCCTGAAAAATTAAAATGTCTGTATCCTGAAACCCTTGGACATACATTGACGTGACTCTGATATGACGATGACGTATGCGTTCCCTCAAAGTAACATAAGTTTTGTCTCTCAGATTCCTACAGATCGGGAGATATTTGCCTTTTAAAAATTGATATTCGAATAATCTCTAAAAATTTAAATGTCTCTATCCTCCAAACTCTTGGACATACATTGACGTGACTCTGACAGGAAGTTGACATATATGTTCCCTCAAAGTGACATAAGCTTTGTCTCTCAGATGCCTACAGATCGGAAGATATTTGCCTTTTAAAAATTGACTTTCGAATAATCTCAAAAAATTAAAATGTCTCTATCGTCCAAACCCTTGGACATACATTGACGAGATTCTGACATGAAGTTGACATATACGTTCCCTCAAAGTGACATAAGTTGTGTCTCTCAAATTCCTACAGATCGGGAGATATTTGCCTTTTAAAAATTGACTTTCGAATAATATCTAAGAATTTAAATGTCTCTATCCTACAAACTCTTGGACATACATTGACGTGACTCTGACAGGAAGTTAACATATGCGTTCCCTCAAAGTGACATAAGGTTTGTCTCTCAGATGCCTACAGATCGGGAGATATTTGCCTTTAACAATAGACTTTCAAATAATCTCGAAAAATTAAAATGTGTCTATCGTCCAAACCCTTGGACATACATTGACGAGATTCTGACATGAAGTTGACATATACGTTCCCTCAAAGTGACATAAGTTTTGTTTCTCAAATTTTTACAGATCGGGAGATATTTGAGTTTTAATAATTGACTTTCGAATAATATCTAAAAATTTAAATGTCTCTATCCTACAAACCCTTGGACATACATTGACGAGATTCTGACATGAAGTTGACATATACGTTCCCTCTAAGGGTCATAAGTTTTGTCTCTCAGATTCCTACAGATCGGGAGGTATTTGCCTTTTAAAAATTGACTTTCGAATAATCTCTAAAAATTTAAATGTCTCTATCCTCCAAACCCTTGGACATACATTGACGTGATTCTGACATGAAGTTGACATATAGGTTCCCACAAAGTGACATAAGTTTTGTCTCTCAGATTCCTACAGATCGGGAGATATTTGCCTTTTGAAAAATTGACTTTCGAATAATCTCGAAAAATTAAGATGTCTCTATCCTCCAAACCCTTGCACATACATTGACGTGACTCTGACATGAAGTTGACATATACGTTCCCTCAATGTGACATAAGGTTTGTCTCTCACATTCCTACAGATCGGGAGATATTTGCCTTTACAAAAATTGACTTTTGAATAATCTCGAAAAATTCAAATGTCTCTATCCTTCAAACCCTTCTTCGTACATTGTCGTGACTTTGACATGAAGTTGATATGTAAATGTCCTCATAGTGACATGTGTTGTGTCTCTCAGATTCCTACATATCGAGAGATATATGCCTCTGAATAATTGACTTTCGAATAACCCTGAAAAATTTAAATGTCTGTATACTTCAAAATCTTGGACATACATTGACGTGACTCTGACATGACGATGACGTATGCGTTCCCTCAAAGTAACATAAGTTTTGTCTCTCAGATTCCTACAGATCGGGAGTTATTTGCCTTTTCAAAACTTGACTTTCGAATAATCTCTAAAAATTTAAATGTCTCTATCCTCCAAACCCTTGGACATACATTGACGTGACTGTGACATGAAGTTGACATATACGTTCCCTCAAAGTGACATAAGTTTTGTCTCTCAGATTCCTTCAGATCGGGAGATATTTGCCTTTTCAAAAATTGACTTTCGAATAATCTCTAAAAATTTAAATGTCTCTATCCTCCAAACCCTTGGACATACATTGACGTGACTGTGACATGAAGTTGACATATACGTTCCCTCAAAGTGACATAAGTTTTGTCTCTCAGATTCCTTCAGATCGGGAGATATTTGCCTTTTCAAAAATTGACTTTCGAATAATCACGAAAAATTAAAATGTCTCTATCCTCCAAACCCTTGCACATATATTCACGACACTCTGACATGAAGTTGATATTTTCGTTCCCTCAAAGTGACATACGTTTTGTCTCTCAGATGCCTACAGATCGGGAGATATTTGCCTTTAAAAATTGACTTTAGAATAATCTCGAAAAATTCTAATGTCACTATCCTCCAAATCCTTGGACATACATTGTCGAGACTCTGACATGAAGTTGACATATATGTTCCCTCAAAGTGACATAAGTTTTTTCTCTCAGATTCCTACAGATTGGGAGATATTTGCCTTCTAAAAATTGACTTTCGAATAATCTAAAAAAATTAAAATGTCTATATCGTCCAAACCCTTGGACATACATTGATGAGATTCTGACATGAAGTTGACATAAACGTTCCCTCAAAGTGGCATAAGGTTTGTCTCTCAGATTCCTATAGATCGAGAGATATTTGCCTTTAAATATTGACTTTCGAATAATCTCGAAAAATTTAAATGACTCTATTCTCCAAACCCTTCGACATACGAGGGTCGCTCATTAAGTAATGCCCCACATTTTTTTTCTCAGCCAATAATGAAGATAGAAAAGTGCACTTTTACATGCTTGAGATTTGATGTTTCCCGCGTTCGTGTACGGAGTTTCAAATGATTCCAACCGATAGCGGAGCTGTAGTGAACTGTTAAAATGGCGTCTGTGAACGACTCTCGTTACAAACAACGAGCTGTAATTGAATTCTTTCTTGCTGAAAAAGAAACGGTGGTGAACATTCATAAACGTTTGTGTGCTGTGTATGGAAGCTGTGCAGTCGATAGGAGCACCGTTGGTCGCTGGGCTAAGAGAGTTAAAGCTTCAGGAAGTGAAGAAACCGAGCTCCGTGATCTGCCGCGCTCTGGGCGTCCTGCCACAGCCACCACTCCAGACATGTTGAACCGCGCGGATGCCATTATTCGTGAGGATCGGCGCATCACAACTCGACAATTGGCCCAACAGCTTTCAGTCAGCAATGGAAGTGTAATTGCAATTATCCGGGCTCTTGCATATTCGAAGGTGTGCGCAAGATGGGTTCCACGAAGTCTCACAGCAGACCACAGGATTCAAAGGAAAACGATTTCTTCTGAATTGTTGGAGCGTTTTGATGCTGAGGGAGAGATCTTTCTGTCCCGGATCATTACAGGTGACGAAACCTGGATACACCACTTTGAGCCGGAGACAAAAAGGCAGTCAATGGAGTGGCATCATCCTCTATCACCGAGAAAGAAGAAATTCAAGTCAACTCCCTCCGCCGGAAAAGTCATGATGACTGTCTTTTGGGACAGTGATGGGGTCATTCTTGTGGATGTGATGCCAAGAGGTGCGACCATCAATTCAGACGCGTACATTATGACCCTGGAAACCCTCAAGAAGCGTTTCCGACGAGTTCGGCCTCACAAGCATCCAGCAGAAATTTTGCTCCTGCATGACAATGCACGCCCTTACACAAGTCCGAGAACCCGGGAAGAAATCACCAAATTTGGTTGAACGGTGCTGCCCCATCCACCCTCCGACTCCATCTCTTTGGGCCACTTAAAGATGCTATCCGCGGAACAAGGTTTGAAGATGACGAGAGCGTTATTCAAGCAGTGAGGACATGGTTACGTGCACAGGACAAGAGCTGGTACCGGCAAGGCATGCATGCACATGTTCCACGCTGGCGTAAAACCGTACAAGTTGATGGGGACTATGTGGAAAAATAGTATGTGTAAAGGAAACATTGATTTATATTGTCACTAAATTTGAGCCATCTTGAATAAATATGTTCTGAGGAAAAAAATGTGGGGCATTACTTAATGAGCGACCCTCGTACATTGACGTGACTATGACAGGAAGTTGACATATACGTTCCCTCAAAGTGACATAAGTTTTATCTCTCAGATTCCTACAGATCGGGAGATATTTGCCTTTTAAAAATTGACTTTCGAATAATCTCGAAAAATTAAAATGTCTCTATCGTCCAAACCCTTGGACATACATTGACGAGATTCTGACATGAAGTTGACATATACGTTCCCTTTAAGGGTCATAAGTTTTGTCTCTCAGATCTTTACAGATCGGGAGATATTTGCCTTTTAAAAATTGACTTCCGAATAATCTTTAACAATTTAAATGTCTCTATCGTCCAAACCCTTGGACATACATTGACGAGATTCTGACATGAAGTTGACATATACGTTCCCTCAAAGTGACATAAGTTTTGTCTCTCAGATTCCTACAGATCGGGAGATATTTGTCTTTTAAAAATTGACTTTCGAATAATCTCGTAAAATTAAAATGTCTCTATCCTCCAAACCCTTGGACATACATTGACGTGACTCTGACAGGACATTTACATATACGTTCCCTCAAAGTGACATAAGTTTTGACTGTCAGATTCCTACAGATCGGGAGATATTTGCCTTTTAAAAATTGACTTTCGAATAATCTCTAAACATTTAAATGTCTATATCCTCCAAACCCTTGGACATACATTGACGTGACTCTGACAGAAAGTTGACATATATGTTCCCTCAAAGTGACATTAGTTTTGTCTCTCAGATTCCTACAGATCGGGAGATATTTGCCTTTTAATAATTCACTTTCGAATAATCAAGAAAAATTAAAATGTCTCTATCCTCCAAACCCTTGGACATACATTGTCGAGACTCTGACATGAAGTTGACATATGCGTTCCCTCAAAGTGGCATAAGGTTTGTCTCTCAGATGCCTACAGATCGGGAGATATTAGATTTTTTGAAAATTGACTTTCGAATAATCTCGAAAAAAATTAAATGTCTCTATCGTTCAAACCCTTGGACATACATTGACGAGATTCTGACATGTAGTTGACATATACGTTCCCTCAAAGTGACATACGTTTTGTCTCTCAGATTCCTACCGATCGGGAGATATTTGCCTTTTAAAAATTGACTTTCGAATAATCTCGTAAAATTTAAATGTCTCTATCCTCCAAACCCTTAGGCATACATTGACGTGACTCTGACAGGACGTTTACACATACGTTCCCTCAAAGTGACATAAGTTTTGTCTCACGGATTCCTACAGATCAGGAGATATTTGCCTTTTAAAAATTGACTTTCGAATAAACTCTAAAAATTTAAATGTCTCTATCCTCCAAACCCTTGGACATACATTAACGTGACTCTGACAGGAAGTTGACATATATGTTCCCTCAAAGTGACATTAGTTTTGTCTCTTAGATTCCTACAGATCGGGAGATATTTGCCTTTTAATAATTGACTTTAGAATAATCTCGAAATATTAAAATGTCTCTATCCTCCAAACCCTTGGACATACATTGACGAGATTCTGACATGAAGTTGACATATGCGTTCCCTCAAAGTGACATAAGGTTTTTCTCTCAGATTCCTACAGATCGGGAGATATTTGCCTTTTAAAAATTAACTTTCGAATAATCTCTAAAAATTTAAATATCTCTATCCTCCAAACCCTTCCACATACATTGACGTGACTCTGACAGGACATTTACATATACGTTCCCTCAAAGTGACATAGGTTTTGTCTCTCAGATTCCTACAGATCGGGAGATATTTGCCTTTTAATAATTGACTTTCGAATAATCTCTAAAAATATAAATGTCTCTATCCTCCAAACCCTTGGACATACATTGACAAGACTCTGACATGACGATGACGTATGCGTTCCCTCAAAGTGACATAAGTTTTGTCTCTCAGATTCCTACATATCGGGAGATATTTGCCTTTTCAAAACTTGAATTTCGAATAATCTCGAAAAATTAAAATGTCTCTATCCTCCAAACCCTTGGACATACATTGACGTGACTGTGACATGAAGTTGACATACACGTTCCCTCAATGTGACATAAGTTTTGTCTCTCAGATTCCTACAGATCGGGAGATATTTGCCTTTTCAAAAATTGTCTTTCGAATAATCTCGAAAAATTAAGATGTCTCTATCCTCCAAACCCTTGCACATACATTGACGTGACTCAGACATGAAGTTGACATATACGTTCCCTCAATGTGACATAAGGTTTGTCTCTCAGATTCCTACAGATCGGGAGATATTTGCCTTTTCAAAAAATGACTTTCGAATAATCTCGAAAAATTCAAATGTCTCTATCCTTCAAACCCTTTTTGTACATTGTCGTGACTCTGACATGAAGTTGATATGTAAATGTCCTCATAGTGACATGAGTTGTGTCTCTCAGATTCCAACATATCGAGAGATATATGCCTCTGAATAATTGACTTTAGAATAACCCTGAAAAATTAAAATGTCTGTATCCTGCAAACCCTTGGACATACATTGATGTGACTCTGACATGACGATGACGTATGCGTTCCCTCAAAGTGACATAAGTTTTGTCTCTCAGATTCCTACAGATCGGGAGATATTTGCCTTTTAAAAATTGACTTTCGAATAATCTCTAAAAATTTAAATCTCTCTATCCTCCAAACTCTTGGACATACATTGACGTGACTCTGACAGGAAGTTGACATATATGTTCCCTCAAAGTGACATTAGTTTTGTCTCTCAGATTCCTACAGATCGGGAGATATTTGCCTTTTAAAAATTGACTTTCGATTAATCTCGAAAAATTAAAATGTCTCTATCCTCCAAACCCTTGGACATACATTGACGAGACTCTGACATGAAGTTGACATTTGCGTTCCCTCAAAGTGACATAAGCTTTGTCTCTCAGATGCCTACAGATCGGAAGATATTTGCCTTTTAAAAATTGACTTTCGAATAATCTCGAAAAATTAAAATGTCTCTATCGTCCAAATCCTTGGACATACATTGACGAGATTCTGACATGAAGTTGACGTATACGTTCCCTCAAAGTGACATACGTTTTGTCTCTCAGATGCTTACAGATCGGGAGATATTTGCCTTTTAAGAATTGACTTTCGAATAATCTCGAAAAATTAAAATGTCTCTATCCTCCAAACCCTTGGACATACATTGACGAGACTCTGACATGAAGTCGCCATATACGTTCCCTCAAAGTGACATAAGGTTTGTCTCTCAGATGCCTACAGATCGGGAGATATTTGCTTGTAAAAATTGACTTGCGAATAATCTCGAAAAATTAAAATGACTCTATCCTCCAAACATTTGGACATACATTGACGAGATTCTGACATGACGTTGACATATACATTCCCTCAAAGTGACATAAGTTTTGTCTCTTAGCTTCCTATTGATCGGGTGATATTTGCCTTTTAAAAAATTCACTTTCGAATAATCTCTAAAAATTTAAATGTCTCTATCCTCCAAACCCTTGGACATACATTGACGTGACTCTTACAGGAAGTTGACATATACGTTCCCTCAAAGTGACATAAGTTTCGTCTCTCAGATTCCTACAGATCGGGAGATATTTGCCTTTTAAAAATTGACTTTCGAATAATCTCTAAAAATTTATATGTCTCTATCCTCCAAACCCTTCCACATACATTGACGTGACTCTGACAGGACATTTAAATATACGTTCCCTCAAAGTGACATAAGTTTTGTCTCTCAGATTCCTACAGATCGGGAGATATTTGCCTTTTAATAATTAACTTTCGAATAATCTCTAAAAATATAAATGTCTCTATCCACCAAACCCTTGGACATACATTGACGTGACTCTGACAGGACGTTTACATATACGTTCCCTCAAAGTGACATAAGTTTTGTCTCTCAGATTCCTACAGATCGGGAGATATTTGCCTTTTAAAAATTGACTTTCGAATAATCTCTAAAAATTTAAATGTCTCTATCGTCCAAACCCTTGGACATACATTGACGAGATTCTGACATGAAGTTGACATATACGTTCCCACAAAGAGACATAAGTTTTGTCTCTCAGATTCCTACAGATCGGGAGATATTTGCCTTTTGAAAAATTGACTTTCGAATAATCTCGAAAAATTAAGATGTCTCTATCCTCCAAACCCTTGCACATACATTGACGTGACTCAGACATGAAGTTGACATATACGTTCCCTCAATGTGACATAAGGTTTGTCTCTCTGATTCCTACAGATCGGGAGATATTTGCCTTTTCAAAAATTGACTTTCAAATAATCTCGAAAAATTCAAATGTCTCTATCCTTCAAACCCTTTTTCGTACATTGTCGTGACTCTGACATGAAGTTGATATGTAAATGTCCTCATAGTGACATGAGTTGTGTCTCTCAGATTCCAACATATCGAGAGATATATGCCTCTGAATAATTGACTTTAGAATAACCCTGAAAAATTAAAATGTCTGTATCCTGAAACCCTTAGACATACATTGACGTGACTCTGACATGACGATGACGTATGCGTTCCCTCAAAGTAACATAAGTTTTGTCTCTCAGATTCCTACAGATCGGGAGATATTTGCCTTTTAAAAATTGATATTCGAATAATCTCGAAAAATTCAAATGCCTCTATCCTCCAAACCCTTGGACACACATTGACGTGCCTCTGACAGGAAGTTGATATATACGTTCCCTCAAAGTGACATAAGTTTTGTCTCTCAGATTCCTACATATCGGGAGATATTTGCCTTTTAAAAATTGAGTTTCGAATAATCTCTAAAAATTTAAATGTCTCTATCCTCCAGACCCTTCGACATACATTGACGTGACTATGACATGAAGTTGACATATACGATCCCTCAAAGTGACACAAGTTTTGTCTCTCATATTAATACAGATCGGGAGATATTTGCCTTTTCAAAAATTAACTTTCGAATAATCTCGAAAAATTTAAATGTCTCTATCCTCCAAACCCTTGGACATACATTGACGAGACTCTGACATGAAGTTGACATATGCGTTCCCTCAAAGTGACATAAGATTTGTCTCTCAGATGCCTACAGATCGGGAGATATTTGCCTTTTAAAAATTGACTTTCGAATAATCACGAAAAATTAAAATGTCTCTATCGTCCAAACCCTTGGACATACATTGACGAGATTCTGACATGAAGTTGACATATACGTTCCCTCAAAGTGACATAAGTTTTGTCTCTCAGATTCCAACAGATCGGGAGATACTTGCCTTTAAAAAATTGACTTTCGAATAAACCTTAGAAATTTAAATGTCTCTATCCTCCAAACCCTTCGACATACATTGACGTGACTATGACATGAAGTTGATATATACGTTCCCTCAAAGTGACATAAGTTTTGTCTCAGATTAATACAAATCGGGAGATATTTGCCTTTTCAAAAATTGAGTTTCGAATAATCTCCAAAAATTAAAATGTCTCTATCCTCCAAACCCTTGGACATACATTGACGAGACTCTGACATGAAGTTGACAAATACGTTCCCTCAAAGTGACATAAGTTTTGTCTCTCAGATTCCTACAGATCGGGAGATATTTGCCTTTTAAAAATTGACTTTCGAATAATCTCGATAAATTAAAATGTCTCTATCCTCCAAACCCTTGGACATACATTGTCGAGACTCCGACATGAAGTTGACATATTCGTTCCCTCAAAGTGGCATAAGGTTTGTCTCTCAGATGCCTACAGATCGGGAGACATTTGCCTTTTAAAAATTGACTTTCGAATAATCTCGAAAAACTTTTAAATGTCTCTATCGTCCAAACCCTTGGACATACATTGACGAGATTCTGACATGTAGTTGACATATACGTTCCATCAAAGTGACATGCGTTTTGTCTCTCAGATTCCTACAGATCGAGAGATATATGCCTCTGAATAATTGACTTTCGAATAACCCTGAAAAATTAAAATGTCTGTATCCTGCACACCCTTGGACATATATTGACGAGACTCTGACATGACGATGACGTATGCGTTCCCTCAAAGTGACATAAGTTTTGTCTCTCAGATTCCTACAGATCGGGAGATATTTGCCTTTTCAAAACTTGACTTTCGAATAATCTCGAAAAATTAAAATGTCTTTATCCTCCAAACCCTTGGACATACATAGACGTGACTCTGACTGGAAGTTTACATATACGTTCCCTCAATGTGACATAAGTTTTGTCTCTCAGATTCCTACAGATCGGGAGATATTTGCCTTTTAATAATTGACTTTCGAATAATCTTTAAAAATTTAAATGTCTCTATCCTCCAAACCCTTGGACATACACTGACGTGACTGTGACATGAAGTTGACATATACGTTCCCTCAAAGTGACATAAGTTTTGTCTCTCAGATTCCTACAGATCGGGAGATATTTACCTCTTCAAAAATTGACTTTCGAATAATCACGAAAAATTAAAATGTCTCTATCCTCCAAACCCTTGCACATATATTGACGAGACTCTGACATGAAGTTGATATTTTCGTTCCCTCAAAGTGACATACGTTTTGTTTCTCAGATGCCTACAGATCGGGAGATATTTGCCTTTAAAAATTGACTTTCGAATAATCTCGAAAAATTCAAATGCCTCTTTCCTCCAAACCCTTGGACACACATTGACGTGCCTCTGACAGGAAGTTGACATATACGTTCCCTCAAAGTGACATAAGTTTTGTGTCTCAGATTCCTACAGATCGGGAGATATTTGCCTTTTAAAAATT
This sequence comes from Zootermopsis nevadensis, assembly GCF_977971745.1. Lineage (NCBI taxonomy): Eukaryota > Metazoa > Arthropoda > Insecta > Blattodea > Termopsidae > Zootermopsis > Zootermopsis nevadensis. The sequence continues at coordinate 50,557 of NW_028259359.1, read as the reverse complement.
GAGTTTCGAATAATCTCTAAAAATTTAAATGTCTCTATCCTCCTACCCTTCGACATACATTGACGTGACTATGACATGAAGTTGACATATACGTTCCCTCAAAGTGACATAAGTTTTGTCTCTCATATTAATACAGATCGGGAGATATTTGCCTTTTCAAAAATTGACTTTCGAATAATCTCGAAAAATTTAAATGTCTCTATCCTCCAAACCCTTGGACATACATTGAAGAGACTCTGACATGAAGTTAACATATGCGTTCCCTCAAAGTGACATAAGGTTTGTCTCTCAGATGCCTACAGATCGGGAGATATTTGCCTTTAAAAATAGACTTTCAAATAATCTCGAAAAATTAAAATGTGTCTATCGTCCAAACCCTTGGACATACATTGACGAGATTCTGACATGAAGTTGACATATACGTTCCCTCAAAGTGACATAAGTTTTGTCTCTCAGATTCCTACAGATCGGGAGATACTTGCCTTTAAAAAATTGACTTTCGAATAAACCCTAGAAATTTAAATGTCTCTATCCTCCAAACCCTTCTACATACATTGACGTGACTATGACATGAAGTTGACATTACGTTCCCTCAAAGTGACATAAGTTTTGTCTCAGATTAATACAAATCGGGAGATATTTGCCTTTTCAAAAATTGAGTTTCGAATAATCTCGAAAAATTAAAATGTCTCTATCCTCCAAACCCTTGGACATACATTGACGAGACTCTGACATGAAGTTGACAAATACGTTCCCTCAAAGTGACATAAGATTTGTCTCTTAGATTCCTATTGATCGGGAGATATTTGCCTTTGCAAAAATTGACTTTCGAATAATCTCTAAAAATTTAAATGTCTCTATCCTCCACACCCTTGGACATACATTGGCGTGACTCTGACAGCAAGTTTACATATACGTTCCCTCAAAGTGACATAAGTTTTGTCTCTCAGATTCCTACAGATCGGGAGATATTTGCCTTTTAAAAATTGATTTTCGAATAATCTCGATAATTTAAAATGTCTCTATCCTCCAAACCCTTGGACATACATTGTCGAGACTCTGACATGAAGTTGACATATGCGTTCCCTCAAAGTGGCATAATGTTTGTCTCTCAGATGCCTACAGATCGGGAGATATTTAACTTTTAAAAATTGACTTTCGAATAATCTCGAAAAATTTTAAATGTCTCTATCGTCCAAACCCTTGGACATACATTGACGAGATTCTGACATGTAGTTGACATATACGTTCCCTCAAAGTGACATGCGTTTTGTCTCTCAGATTCCCACCGATCGGGAGATATTTGCCTTTTAAAAATTGACTTTCGAATAATCTAATAAAATTAAAATGTTTCTATCCTCCAAACCCTTAGACATACATTGACGTGACTCTGACAGGACGTTTACATATGCGTTCCCTCAAAGTGACATAAGGTTTGTCTCTCAGATGCCTACAGATCGGGAGATATTTGCCTTTAAATATAGACTTTCAAATAATCTCGAAAAATTAAAATGTGTCTATCGTCCAAACCCTTGGACATAAATTGACGAGATTCTGACATGAAGTTGACATATACGTTCCCTCAAAGTGACATAAGTTTTGTCTCTCAGATTCCAACAGATCGGGAGATACTTGCCTTTAAAAAATTGACTTTCGAATAAACCTTAGAAATTTAAATGTCTCTATCCTCCAAACCCTTCGACATACATTGACGTGACTATGACATGAAGTTGATATATACGTTCCCTCAAAGTGACATAAGTTTTGTCTCAGATTAATACAAATCGGGAGATATTTGTTTTTTCAAAAATTGAGTTTCGAATAATCTCCAAAAATTAAAATGTCTCTATCCTCCAAACCCTTGGACATACATTGTCGAGACTCCGACATGAAGTTGACATATTCGTTCCCTCAAAGTGGCATAAGGTTTGTCTCTCAGATGCCTACAGATCGGGAGACATTTGCCTTTTAAAAATTGACTTTCGAATAATCTCGAAAAACTTTTAAATGTCTCTATCGTCCAAACCCTTGGACATACATTGACGAGATTCTGACATGTAGTTGACATATACGTTCCATCAAAGTGACATGCGTTTTGTCTCTCAGATTCCTACAGATCGAGAGATATATGCCTCTGAATAATTGACTTTCGAATAACCCTGAAAAATTAAAATGTCTGTATCCTGCACACCCTTGGACATATATTGACGAGACTCTGACATGACGATGACGTATGCGTTCCCTCAAAGTGACATAAGTTTTGTCTCTCAGATTCCTACAGATCGGGAGATATTTGCCTTTTCAAAACTTGACTTTCGAATAATCTCGAAAAATTAAAATGTCTTTATCCTCCAAACCCTTGGACATACATAGACGTGACTCTGACTGGAAGTTTACATATACGTTCCCTCAATGTGACATAAGTTTTGTCTCTCAGATTCCTACAGATCGGGAGATATTTGCCTTTTAATAATTGACTTTCGAATAATCTTTAAAAATTTAAATGTCTCTATCCTCCAAACCCTTGGACATACACTGACGTGACTGTGACATGAAGTTGACATATACGTTCCCTCAAAGTGACATAAGTTTTGTCTCTCAGATTCCTACAGATCGGGAGATATTTACCTCTTCAAAAATTGACTTTCGAATAATCACGAAAAATTAAAATGTCTCTATCCTCCAAACCCTTGCACATATATTGACGAGACTCTGACATGAAGTTGATATTTTCGTTCCCTCAAAGTGACATACGTTTTGTTTCTCAGATGCCTACAGATCGGGAGATATTTGCCTTTAAAAATTGACTTTCGAATAATCTCGAAAAATTCAAATGCCTCTTTCCTCCAAACCCTTGGACACACATTGACGTGCCTCTGACAGGAAGTTGACATATACGTTCCCTCAAAGTGACATAAGTTTTGTGTCTCAGATTCCTACAGATCGGGAGATATTTGCCTTTTAAAAATTGAGTTTCGAATAATCTCTAAAAATTTAAATGTCTCTATCCTCCTACCCTTCGACATACATTGACGTGACTATGACATGAAGTTGACATATACGTTCCCTCAAAGTGACATAAGTTTTGTCTCTCATATTAATACAGATCGGGAGATATTTGCCTTTTCAAAAATTGACTTTCGAATAATCTCGAAAAATTTAAATGTCTCTATCCTCCAAACCCTTGGACATACATTGAAGAGACTCTGACATGAAGTTAACATATGCGTTCCCTCAAAGTGACATAAGGTTTGTCTCTCAGATGCCTACAGATCGGGAGATATTTGCCTTTAAAAATAGACTTTCAAATAATCTCGAAAAATTAAAATGTGTCTATCGTCCAAACCCTTGGACATACATTGACGAGATTCTGACATGAAGTTGACATATACGTTCCCTCAAAGTGACATAAGTTTTGTCTCTCAGATTCCTACAGATCGGGAGATACTTGCCTTTAAAAAATTGACTTTCGAATAAACCCTAGAAATTTAAATGTCTCTATCCTCCAAACCCTTCTACATACATTGACGTGACTATGACATGAAGTTGACATTACGTTCCCTCAAAGTGACATAAGTTTTGTCTCAGATTAATACAAATCGGGAGATATTTGCCTTTTCAAAAATTGAGTTTCGAATAATCTCGAAAAATTAAAATGTCTCTATCCTCCAAACCCTTGGACATACATTGACGAGACTCTGACATGAAGTTGACAAATACGTTCCCTCAAAGTGACATAAGATTTGTCTCTTAGATTCCTATTGATCGGGAGATATTTGCCTTTGCAAAAATTGACTTTCGAATAATCTCTAAAAATTTAAATGTCTCTATCCTCCACACCCTTGGACATACATTGGCGTGACTCTGACAGCAAGTTTACATATACGTTCCCTCAAAGTGACATAAGTTTTGTCTCTCAGATTCCTACAGATCGGGAGATATTTGCCTTTTAAAAATTGATTTTCGAATAATCTCGATAATTTAAAATGTCTCTATCCTCCAAACCCTTGGACATACATTGTCGAGACTCTGACATGAAGTTGACATATGCGTTCCCTCAAAGTGGCATAATGTTTGTCTCTCAGATGCCTACAGATCGGGAGATATTTAACTTTTAAAAATTGACTTTCGAATAATCTCGAAAAATTTTAAATGTCTCTATCGTCCAAACCCTTGGACATACATTGACGAGATTCTGACATGTAGTTGACATATACGTTCCCTCAAAGTGACATGCGTTTTGTCTCTCAGATTCCCACCGATCGGGAGATATTTGCCTTTTAAAAATTGACTTTCGAATAATCTAATAAAATTAAAATGTTTCTATCCTCCAAACCCTTAGACATACATTGACGTGACTCTGACAGGACGTTTACATATACGTTCCCTCAAAGTGGCATAAGTTTTGTCTCTCAGATTCCTACAGATCGGGAGATATTTGCCTTTTAAAAATTGACTTTCGAATAATCTCGAAAAATTATAATGTCTCTATCGTCCAAACCCTTGGACATACATTGACGTGACTATGACATGAAGTTGACATATACGTTCCCTCAAAGTGACATAAGTTTTGTCTCTCAGATTCCAACAGATCGGGAGATACTTGCCTTTAAAAAATTGACTTTCGAATAAACCTTAGAAATTTAAATGTCTCTATCCTCCAAACCCTTCGACATACATTGACGTGACTATGACATGAAGTTGATATATACGTTCCCTCAAAGTGACATAAGTTTTGTCTCAGATTAATACAAATCGGGAGATATTTGCCTTTTCAAAAATTGAGTTTCGAATAATCTCCAAAAATTAAAATGTCTCTATCCTCCAAACCCTTGGACATACATTGACGAGACTCTGACATGAAGTTGACAAATACGTTCCCTCAAAGTGACATAAGTTTTGTCTCTCAGATTCCTACAGATCGGGAGATATTTGCCTTTTAAAAATTGACTTTCGAATAATCTCGATAAATTAAAATGTCTCTATCCTCCAAACCCTTGGACATACATTGTCGAGACTCCGACATGAAGTTGACATATTCGTTCCCTCAAAGTGGCATAAGGTTTGTCTCTCAGATGCCTACAGATCGGGAGACATTTGCCTTTTAAAAATTGACTTTCGAATAATCTCGAAAAACTTTTAAATGTCTCTATCGTCCAAACCCTTGGACATACATTGACGAGATTCTGACATGTAGTTGACATATACGTTCCATCAAAGTGACATGCGTTTTGTCTCTCAGATTCCTACAGATCGAGAGATATATGCCTCTGAATAATTGACTTTCGAATAACCCTGAAAAATTAAAATGTCTGTATCCTGCACACCCTTGGACATATATTGACGAGACTCTGACATGACGATGACGTATGCGTTCCCTCAAAGTGACATAAGTTTTGTCTCTCAGATTCCTACAGATCGGGAGATATTTGCCTTTTCAAAACTTGACTTTCGAATAATCTCGAAAAATTAAAATGTCTTTATCCTCCAAACCCTTGGACATACATAGACGTGACTCTGACTGGAAGTTTACATATACGTTCCCTCAATGTGACATAAGTTTTGTCTCTCAGATTCCTACAGATCGGGAGATATTTGCCTTTTAATAATTGAGTTTCGAATAATCTCTAAAAATTTAAATGTCTCTATCCTCCTACCCTTCGACATACATTGACGTAACTATGACATGAAGTTGACATTACGTTCCCTCAAAGTGACATAAGTTTTGTCTCTCAGATTCCTACAGATCGGGAGATATTTACCTCTTCAAAAATTGACTTTCGAATAATCACGAAAAATTAAAATGTCTCTATCCTCCAAACCCTTGCACATATATTGACGAGACTCTGACATGAAGTTGATATTTTCGTTCCCTCAAAGTGACATACGTTTTGTTTCTCAGATGCCTACAGATCGGGAGATATTTGCCTTTAAAAATTGACTTTCGAATAATCTCGAAAAATTCAAATGCCTCTTTCCTCCAAACCCTTGGACACACATTGACGTGCCTCTGACAGGAAGTTGACATATACGTTCCCTCAAAGTGACATAAGTTTTGTGTCTCAGATTCCTACAGATCGGGAGATATTTGCCTTTTAAAAATTGAGTTTCGAATAATCTCTAAAAATTTAAATGTCTCTATCCTCCTACCCTTCGACATACATTGACGTAACTATGACATGAAGTTGACATATACGTTCCCTCAAAGTGACATAAGTTTTGTCTCTCATATTAATACAGATCGGGAGATATTTGCCTTTTCAAAAATTGACTTTCGAATAATCTCGAAAAATTTAAATGTCTCTATCCTCCAAACCCTTGGACATACATTGAAGAGACTCTGACATGAAGTTAACATATGCGTTCCCTCAAAGTGACATAAGGTTTGTCTCTCAGATGCCTACAGATCGGGAGATATTTGCCTTTAAAAATAGACTTTCAAATAATCTCGAAAAATTAAAATGTGTCTATCGTCCAAACCCTTGGACATACATTGACGAGATTCTGACATGAAGTTGACATATACGTTCCCTCAAAGTGACATAAGTTTTGTCTCTCAGATTCCTACAGATCGGGAGATACTTGCCTTTAAAAAATTGACTTTCGAATAAACCCTAGAAATTTAAATGTCTCTATCCTCCAAACCCTTCTACATACATTGACGTGACTATGACATGAAGTTGACATTACGTTCCCTCAAAGTGACATAAGTTTTGTCTCAGATTAATACAAATCGGGAGATATTTGCCTTTTCAAAAATTGAGTTTCGAATAATCTCGAAAAATTAAAATGTCTCTATCCTCCAAACCCTTGGACATACATTGACGAGACTCTGACATGAAGTTGACAAATACGTTCCCTCTAAGTGACATAAGATTTGTCTCTTAGATTCCTATTGATCGGGAGATATTTGCCTTTGCAAAAATTGACTTTCGAATAATCTCTAAAAATTTAAATGTCTCTATCCTCCACACCCTTGGACATACATTGGCGTGACTCTGACAGCAAGTTTACATATACGTTCCCTCAAAGTGACATAAGTTTTGTCTCTCAGATTCCTACAGATCGGGAGATATTTGCCTTTTAAAAATTGATTTTCGAATAATCTCGATAATTTAAAATGTCTCTATCCTCCAAACCCTTGGACATACATTGTCGAGACTCTGACATGAAGTTGACATATGCGTTCCCTCAAAGTGGCATAATGTTTGTCTCTCAGATGCCTACAGATCGGGAGATATTTAACTTTTAAAAATTGACTTTCGAATAATCTCGAAAAATTTTAAATGTCTCTATCGTCCAAACCCTTGGACATACATTGACGAGATTCTGACATGTAGTTGACATATACGTTCCCTCAAAGTGACATGCGTTTTGTCTCTCAGATTCCCACCGATCGGGAGATATTTGCCTTTTAAAAATTGACTTTCGAATAATCTAATAAAATTAAAATGTTTCTATCCTCCAAACCCTTAGACATACATTGACGTGACTCTGACAGGACGTTTACATATACGTTCCCTCAAAGTGGCATAAGTTTTGTCTCTCAGATTCCTACAGATCGGGAGATATTTGCCTTTTAAAAATTGACTTTCGAATAATCTCGAAAAATTATAATGTCTCTATCGTCCAAACCCTTGGACATACATTGACGTGACTATGACATGAAGTTGACATATACGTTCCCTCAATGTGACATAAGGTTTGTCTCTCAGATTCCTACAGATCGGGAGATATTTGCCTTTTCAAAAATTGACTTTCGAATAATCTCGAAAAATTCAAATGTCTCTATCCATCAAACCCTTTTTCGTACATTGTCGTGACACTGACATGAAGTTGATATGTAAATGTCCTCATAGTGACATGAGTTGTGTCTCTCAGATTCCTACATATCGAGAGATATATGCCTCTGAATAATTGACTTTCGAATAACCCTGAAAAATTAAAATGTCTGTATCCTGCACACCCTTGGACATATATTGACGTGACTCTAACATGACGATGACGTATGCGTTCCCTCAAAGTGACATAAGTTTTGTCTCTCAGATTCCTACAGATCGGGAAATATTTGCCTTTTCAGAACTTGACTTTCGAATAATCTCGAAAAATTAAAATGTCTTTATCCTCCAAACCCTTGGACATACATTGACGTGACTCTGACTGGAAGTTTACATATACGTTCCCTCAATGTGACATAAGTTTTGTCTCTCAGATTCCTACAGATCGGGAGATATTTGCCTTTTAAGAATTGACTTTCGAATAATCTCTAAAAATTTAAATGTCTCTATCCTCCAAACCCTTGGACATACATTGACGTCACTGTGACATGAAGTTGACATATACGTTCCCTCAAAGTGACATAAGTTTTGTCTCTCAGATTCCTACAGATCGGGAGATATTTGCCTCTTCAAAAATTGACTTTCGAATAATCACGAAAAATTAAAATGTCTCTATCCTCCAAACCCTTGCACATATATTGACGAGACTCTGACATGAAGTTGATATTTTCGTTCCCTCAAAGTGACGTACGTTTTGTCTCTCAGATGCCTACAGATTGGGAGATATTTGCCTTTAAAAATTGACTTTCGAATAATCTCGAAAAATTCAAATGCCTCTATCCTCCAAACCCTTGGACACACATTGACGTGCCTCTGACAGGAAGTTGACATATACGTTCCCTCAAAGTGACATAAGTTTTGTCTCTCAGATTCCTACAGATCGGGAGATATTTGCCTTTAAAAATTGAGTTTCGAATAATCTCTAAAAATTTAAATGTCTCTATCCTCCAGACCCTTCGACATACATTGACGTGACTATGACATGAAGTTGACATATACGATCCCTCAAAGTGACATAAGTTTTGTCTCTCATATTAATACAGATCGGGAGATATTTGCCTTTTCAAAAATTGACTTTCGAATAATCTCGAAAAATTTAAATGTTTCTATCCTCCAAACCCTTGGACATACATTGACGAGACTCTGACATGAAGTTGACATATGCGTTCCCTCAAAGTGACATAAGGTTTGTCTCTCAGATGCCTACAGATCGGGAGATATTTGCCTTTTAAAAATTGACTTTCGAATAATCACGAAAAATTAAAATGTCTCTATCGTCCAAACCCTTGGACATACATTGACGAGATTCTCACATGAAGTTGACATATACGTTCCCTCAAAGTGACATAAGTTTTGTCTCTTAGATTCCTATTGATCGGGAGATATTTGCCTTTTCAAAAATTGACTTTCGAATAATCTCTAAAAATTTAAATGTCTCTATCCTCCAAACCCTTGCACATACATTGACGTGACTCTGACATGTAGTTGACATATACGTTCCCTCAAAGTGACATAAGTTTTGTCTCTTAGATTCCTATTGATCGGGAGATATTTGCCTTTTCAAAAATTGACTTTCGAATAATCTCTAAAAATTTAAATGTCTCTATCCTCCAAACCCTTGCACATACATTGACGTGACTCTGACATGTAGTTGACATATACGTTCCCTCAAAGTGACATAAGTTTTGTCTCTCAGATTCCAACAGATCGGGAGATACTTGCCTTTAAAAAATTGACTTTCGAATAAACCTTAGAAATTTAAATGTCTCTATCCTCCAAACCCTTCGACATACATTGACGTGACTATGACATGAAGTTGACATATACGTTCCCTCAAAGTGACATAAGTTTTGTCTCAGATTAATACAAATCGGGAGATATTTGCCTTTTCAAAAATTGAGTTTCGAATAATCTCCAAAAATTAAAATGTCTCTATCCTCCAAACCCTTGGACATACATTGACGTGACTCTGACAGGACGTTGACATATGCGTTTCCTCAAAGTGGCATACGTTTTGTCTCTCAGATTCCTACAATCGGGAGATATTTCCCTTTTAAAAATTGACTTTCGAATAATCTTTAAAAATTTAAATGTCTCTATCCTCCAAACCCTAAGACATACATTGACGTGACTCTGACAGGAATTTGACATATACGTTCCCTCAAAATTATATAAGTTTTGTCTCTCAGATTCCTACAATCGGGAGATATTTCCCTTTTAAAAATTGACTTTCGAATAATCTTTAAAAATTTAAATGTCTCTATCCTCCAATCCCTTGGACATACATTGACGTGACTCTGACAGGAAGTTGACATATACGTTCCCTCAAAGTGATATAAGTTTTGTCTCTCAGATTTGTTCAGATCGGGAGATATTTGCCTTTTAAAAATTGACTTTCGAATAATCTCTAAAAATTTATATGTCTCTATCCTCCAAACCCTTGGACATACATTGACGTGACTCTGACAGGACGTTTACATATACGTTCCCTCAAAGTGGCATAAGTTTTGTCTCTCAGATTCCTACAGATCGTGAGATATTTGCCTTTTAAAAATTGACTTTCGAATAATCTCGAAAAATTATAATGTCTCTATCGTCCAAACCCTTGGACATACATTGACGTGACTGTGACATGAAGTTGACATATACGTTCCCTCAAAGTGACATAAGTTTTGTCTCTCATATTAATACAGATCGGGAGATATTTGCCTTTTCAAAAATTGACTTTCGAATAATCTCGAAAAATTAAAATGTCTCTATCGTCCAAACCCTTGGACATACATTGACGTGACTCTGACATGAAGTTGACATATACGTTCCCTCAATGTGACATAAGGTTTGTCTCTCAGATTCCTACAGATCGGGAGATATTTGCCTTTTCAAAAATTGACTTTCGAATAATCTCGAAAAATTCAAATGTCTCTATCCATCAAACCCTTTTTCGTACATTGTCGTGACACTGACATGAAGTTGATATGTAAATGTCCTCATAGTGACATGAGTTGTGTCTCTCAGATTCCTACATATCGAGAGATATATGCCTCTGAATAATTGACTTTCGAATAACCCTGAAAAATTAAAATGTCTGTATCCTGCACACCCTTGGACATATATTGACGTGACTCTAACATGACGATGACGTATGCGTTCCCTCAAAGTGACATAAGTTTTGTCTCTCAGATTCCTACAGATCGGGAAATATTTGCCTTTTCAAAACTTGACTTTCGAATAATCTCGAAAAATTAAAATGTCTTTATCCTCCAAACCCTTGGACATACATTGACATGACTCTGACTGGAAGTTTACATATACGTTCCCTCAATGTGACATAAGTTTTGTCTCTCAGATTCCTACAGATCGGGAGATATTTGCCTTTTAAGAATTGACTTTCGAATAATCTCTAAAAATTTAAATGTCTCTATCCTCCAAACCCTTGGACATACATTGACGTGACTGTGACATGAAGTTGACATATACGTTCCCTCAAAGTGACATAAGTTTTGTCTCTCAGATTCCTACAGATCGGGAGATATTTGCCTCTTCAAAAATTGACTTTCGAATAATCACGAAAAATTAAAATGTCTCTATCCTCCAAACCCTTGCACATATATTGACGAGACTCTGACATGAAGTTGATATTTTCGTTCCCTCAAAGTGACATACGTTTTGTCTCTCAGATGCCTACAGATTGGGAGATATTTGCCTTTAAAAATTGACTTTCGAATAATCTCGAAAAATTCAAATGCCTCTATCCTCCAAACCCTTGGACACACATTGACGTGCCTGTGACAGGAAGTTGACATATACGTTCCCTCAAAGTGACATAAGTTTTGTCTCCCAGATTCCTACAGATCGGGAGATATTTGCCTTTAAAAATTGAGTTTCGAATAATCTCTAAAAATTTAAATGTCTCTATCCTCCAGACCCTTCGACATACATTGACGTGACTATGACATGAAGTTGACATATACGATCCCTCAAAGTGACATAAGTTTTGTCTCTCATATTAATACAGATCGGGAGATATTTGCCTTTTCAAAAATTGACTTTGAATAATCTCGAAAAATTTAAATGTCTCTATCCTCCAAACCCTTGGACATACATTGACGAGACTCTGACATGAAGTTGACATATGCGTTCCCTCAAAGTGACATAAGGTTTGTCTCTCAGATGAATACAGATCGGGAGATATTTGCCTTTTAAAAATTGACTTTCGAATAATCACGAAAAATTAAAATGTCTCTATCGTCCAAACCCTTGGACAAACATTGACGAGATTCTCACATGACGTTGACATATACGTTCCCTCAAAGTGACATAAGTTTTGTCTCTTAGATTCCTATTGATCGGGAGATATTTGCCTTTTCAAAAATTGACTTTCGAATAATCTCTAAAAATTTAAATGTCTCTATCCTCCAAACCCTTGCACATACATTGACGAGACTCTGACATGTAGTTGACATATACGTTCCCTCAAAGTGGCATAAGGTTTGTCTCTCAGATTCCTACAGATCGGGAGATATTTGCCTTTTAAAATTGACTTTCGAATAATCTCGAAAAATTAAAATGTCTCTATCCTCCAAACCCTTGGACATACATTGAAGAGACTCTGACATGAAGTTAACATATGCGTTCCCTCAAAGTGACATAAGGTTTGTCTCTCAGATGCCTACAGATCGGGAGATATTTGCCTTTAAATATAGACTTTCAAATAATCTCGAAAAATTAAAATGTGTCTATCGTCCAAACCCTTTGACATACATTGACGAGATTCTGACATGAAGTTGACATATACGTTCCCTCAAAGTGACATAAGTTTTGTCTCTCAGTTTCCAACAGATCGGGAGATACTTGCCTTTAAAAAATTGACTTTCGAATAAACCTTAGAAATTTAAATGTCTCTATCCTCCAAACCCTTCGACATACATTGACGTGACTATGACATGAAGTTGACATATACGTTCCCTCAAAGTGACATAAGTTTTGTCTCAGATTAATACAAATCGGGAGATATTTGCTTTTTCAAAAATTGAGTTTCGAATAATCTCCAAAAATTAAAATGTCTCTATCCTCCAAACCCTTGGACATAAATTGACGAGACTCTGACATGAAGTTGACAAATACGTTCCCTCAAAGTGACATAAGTTTTGTCTCTTAGATTCCTATTGATCGGGAGATATTTGCCTTTGCAAAAATTGACTTTCGAATAATCTCTAAAAATTTAAATGTCTCTATCCTCCACACCCTTGGACATACATTGGCGTGACTCTGACAGCAAGTTGACATATACGTTCCCTCAAAGTGACATAAGTTTTGTCTCTCAGATTCCTACAGATCGGGAGATATTTGCCTTTTCAAAACTTGACTTTCGAATAATCTCGAAAAATTAAAATGTCTTTATCCTCCAAACCCTTGGACATACATTGATGTGACTCTGACTGGAAGTTTACATATACGTTCCCTCAATGTGACATAAGTTTTGTCTCTCAGATTCCTACAGATCGGGAGATATTTGCCTTTTAAGAATTGACTTTCGAATAATCTTTAAAAATTTAAATGTCTCTATCCTTCAAACCCTTGGACATACATTGACGTGACTGTGACATGAAGTTGACATATACGTTCCCTCAAAGTGACATAAGTTTTGTCTCTCAGATTCCTACAGATCGGGAAATATTTACCTCTTCAAAAATTGACTTTCGAATAATCACGAAAAATTAAAATGTCTCTATCCTCCAAACCCTTGCACATATATTGACGAGACTCTGACATGAAGTTGATATTTTCGTTCCCTCAAAGTGACATACGTTTTGTTTCTCAGATGCCTACAGATCTGGAGATATTTGCCTTTAAATATTGACTTTCGAATAATCTCGAAAAATTCAAATGCCTCTTTCCTCCAAACCCTTGGACACACATTGACGTGCCTCTGACAGGAAGTTGACATATACGTTCCCTCAAAGTGACATAAGTTTTGTCTCTCAGATTCCTACAGATCGGGAGATATTTGCCTTTTAAAAATTGAGTTTCGAATAATCTCTAAAAATTTAAATGTCTCTATCCTCCTACCGTTCGACATACATTGACGTGACTATGACATGAAGTTGACATATACGTTCCCTCAAAGTGACATAAGTTTTGTCTCTCATATTAATACAGATCGGGAGATATTTGCCTTTTCAAAAATTGACTTTCGAATAATCTCGAAAAATTTAAATGTCTCTATCCTCCAAACCCTTGGACATACATTGAAGAGACTCTGACATGAAGTTAACATATGCGTTCCCTCAAAGTGACATAAGGTTTGTCTCTCAGATGCCTACAGATCGGGAGATATTTGCCTTTAAAAATAGACTTTCAAATAATCTCGAAAAATTAAAATGTGTCTATCTTCCAAACCCTTGGACATACATTGACGAGATTCTGACATGAAGTTGACATATACGTTCCCTCAAAGTGACATAAGTTTTGTCTCTCAGATTCCTACAGATCGGGAGATACTTGCCTTTAAAAAATTGACTTTCGAATAAACCCTAGAAATTTAAATGTCTCTATCCTCCAAACCCTTCGACATACATTGACGTGACTATGACATGAAGTTGACATTACGTTCCCTCAAAGTGACATAAGTTTTGTCTCAGATTAATACAAATCGGGAGATATTTGCCTTTTCAAAAATTGAGTTTCGAATAATCTCGAAAAATTAAAATGTCTCTATCCTCCAAACCCTTGCACATACATTGACGTGACTATGACATGAAGTTGACATTACGTTCCCTCAAAGTGACATAAGTTTTGTCTCAGATTAATACAAATCGGGAGATATTTGCCTTTTCAAAAATTGAGTTTCGAATAATCTCGAAAAATTAAAATGTCTCTATCCTCCAAACCCTTGGACATACATTGACGAGACTCTGACATGAAGTTGACAAATACGTTCCCTCTAAGTGACATAAGATTTGTCTCTTAGATTCCTATTGATCGGGAGATATTTGCCTTTGCAAAAATTGACTTTCGAATAATCTCTAAAAATTTAAATGTCTCTATCCTCCACACCCTTGGACATACATTGGCGTGACTCTGACAGCAAGTTTACATATACGTTCCCTCAAAGTGACATAAGTTTTGTCTCTCAGATTCCTACAGATCGGGAGATATTTGCCTTTTAAAAATTGATTTTCGAATAATCTCGATAATTTAAAATGTCTCTATCCTCCAAACCCTTGGACATACATTGTCGAGACTCTGACATGAAGTTGACATATGCGTTCCCTCAAAGTGGCATAATGTTTGTCTCTCAGATGCCTACAGATCGGGAGATATTTAACTTTTAAAAATTGACTTTCGAATAATCTCGAAAAATTTTAAATGTCTCTATCGTCCAAACCCTTGGACATACATTGACGAGATTCTGACATGTAGTTGACATATACGTTCCCTCAAAGTGACATGCGTTTTGTCTCTCAGATTCCCACCGATCGGGAGATATTTGCCTTTTAAAAATTGACTTTCGAATAATCTAATAAAATTAAAATGTTTCTATCCTCCAAACCCTTAGACATACATTGACGTGACTCTGACAGGACGTTTACATATACGTTCCCTCAAAGTGGCATAAGTTTTGTCTCTCAGATTCCTACAGATCGGGAGATATTTGCCTTTTAAAAATTGACTTTCGAATAATCTCGAAAAATTATAATGTCTCTATCGTCCAAACCCTTGGACATACATTGACGTGACTATGACATGAAGTTGACATATACGTTCCCTCAATGTGACATAAGGTTTGTCTCTCAGATTCCTACAGATCGGGAGATATTTGCCTTTTCAAAAATTGACTTTCGAATAATCTCGAAAAATTCAAATGTCTCTATCCATCAAACCCTTTTTCGTACATTGTCGTGACACTGACATGAAGTTGATATGTAAATGTCCTCATAGTGACATGAGTTGTGTCTCTCAGATTCCTACATATCGAGAGATATATGCCTCTGAATAATTGACTTTCGAATAACCCTGAAAAATTAAAATGTCTGTATCCTGCACACCCTTGGACATATATTGACGTGACTCTAACATGACGATGACGTATGCGTTCCCTCAAAGTGACATAAGTTTTGTCTCTCAGATTCCTACAGATCGGGAAATATTTGCCTTTTCAGAACTTGACTTTCGAATAATCTCGAAAAATTAAAATGTCTTTATCCTCCAAACCCTTGGACATACATTGACGTGACTCTGACTGGAAGTTTACATATACGTTCCCTCAATGTGACATAAGTTTTGTCTCTCAGATTCCTACAGATCGGGAGATATTTGCCTTTTAAGAATTGACTTTCGAATAATCTCTAAAAATTTAAATGTCTCTATCCTCCAAACCCTTGGACATACATTGACGTCACTGTGACATGAAGTTGACATATACGTTCCCTCAAAGTGACATAAGTTTTGTCTCTCAGATTCCTACAGATCGGGAGATATTTGCCTCTTCAAAAATTGACTTTCGAATAATCACGAAAAATTAAAATGTCTCTATCCTCCAAACCCTTGCACATATATTGACGAGACTCTGACATGAAGTTGATATTTTCGTTCCCTCAAAGTGACGTACGTTTTGTCTCTCAGATGCCTACAGATTGGGAGATATTTGCCTTTAAAAATTGACTTTCGAATAATCTCGAAAAATTCAAATGCCTCTATCCTCCAAACCCTTGGACACACATTGACGTGCCTCTGACAGGAAGTTGACATATACGTTCCCTCAAAGTGACATAAGTTTTGTCTCTCAGATTCCTACAGATCGGGAGATATTTGCCTTTAAAAATTGAGTTTCGAATAATCTCTAAAAATTTAAATGTCTCTATCCTCCAGACCCTTCGACATACATTGACGTGACTATGACATGAAGTTGACATATACGATCCCTCAAAGTGACATAAGTTTTGTCTCTCATATTAATACAGATCGGGAGATATTTGCCTTTTCAAAAATTGACTTTCGAATAATCTCGAAAAATTTAAATGTTTCTATCCTCCAAACCCTTGGACATACATTGACGAGACTCTGACATGAAGTTGACATATGCGTTCCCTCAAAGTGACATAAGGTTTGTCTCTCAGATGCCTACAGATCGGGAGATATTTGCCTTTTAAAAATTGACTTTCGAATAATCACGAAAAATTAAAATGTCTCTATCGTCCAAACCCTTGGACATACATTGACGAGATTCTCACATGAAGTTGACATATACGTTCCCTCAAAGTGACATAAGTTTTGTCTCTTAGATTCCTATTGATCGGGAGATATTTGCCTTTTCAAAAATTGACTTTCGAATAATCTCTAAAAATTTAAATGTCTCTATCCTCCAAACCCTTGCACATACATTGACGTGACTCTGACATGTAGTTGACATATACGTTCCCTCAAAGTGACATAAGTTTTGTCTCTTAGATTCCTATTGATCGGGAGATATTTGCCTTTTCAAAAATTGACTTTCGAATAATCTCTAAAAATTTAAATGTCTCTATCCTCCAAACCCTTGCACATACATTGACGTGACTCTGACATGTAGTTGACATATACGTTCCCTCAAAGTGACATAAGTTTTGTCTCTCAGATTCCAACAGATCGGGAGATACTTGCCTTTAAAAAATTGACTTTCGAATAAACCTTAGAAATTTAAATGTCTCTATCCTCCAAACCCTTCGACATACATTGACGTGACTATGACATGAAGTTGACATATACGTTCCCTCAAAGTGACATAAGTTTTGTCTCAGATTAATACAAATCGGGAGATATTTGCCTTTTCAAAAATTGAGTTTCGAATAATCTCCAAAAATTAAAATGTCTCTATCCTCCAAACCCTTGGACATACATTGACGTGACTCTGACAGGACGTTGACATATGCGTTTCCTCAAAGTGGCATACGTTTTGTCTCTCAGATTCCTACAATCGGGAGATATTTCCCTTTTAAAAATTGACTTTCGAATAATCTTTAAAAATTTAAATGTCTCTATCCTCCAAACCCTAAGACATACATTGACGTGACTCTGACAGGAATTTGACATATACGTTCCCTCAAAATTATATAAGTTTTGTCTCTCAGATTCCTACAATCGGGAGATATTTCCCTTTTAAAAATTGACTTTCGAATAATCTTTAAAAATTTAAATGTCTCTATCCTCCAATCCCTTGGACATACATTGACGTGACTCTGACAGGAAGTTGACATATACGTTCCCTCAAAGTGATATAAGTTTTGTCTCTCAGATTTGTTCAGATCGGGAGATATTTGCCTTTTAAAAATTGACTTTCGAATAATCTCTAAAAATTTATATGTCTCTATCCTCCAAACCCTTGGACATACATTGACGTGACTCTGACAGGACGTTTACATATACGTTCCCTCAAAGTGGCATAAGTTTTGTCTCTCAGATTCCTACAGATCGTGAGATATTTGCCTTTTAAAAATTGACTTTCGAATAATCTCGAAAAATTATAATGTCTCTATCGTCCAAACCCTTGGACATACATTGACGTGACTGTGACATGAAGTTGACATATACGTTCCCTCAAAGTGACATAAGTTTTGTCTCTCATATTAATACAGATCGGGAGATATTTGCCTTTTCAAAAATTGACTTTCGAATAATCTCGAAAAATTAAAATGTCTCTATCGTCCAAACCCTTGGACATACATTGACGTGACTCTGACATGAAGTTGACATATACGTTCCCTCAATGTGACATAAGGTTTGTCTCTCAGATTCCTACAGATCGGGAGATATTTGCCTTTTCAAAAATTGACTTTCGAATAATCTCGAAAAATTCAAATGTCTCTATCCATCAAACCCTTTTTCGTACATTGTCGTGACACTGACATGAAGTTGATATGTAAATGTCCTCATAGTGACATGAGTTGTGTCTCTCAGATTCCTACATATCGAGAGATATATGCCTCTGAATAATTGACTTTCGAATAACCCTGAAAAATTAAAATGTCTGTATCCTGCACACCCTTGGACATATATTGACGTGACTCTAACATGACGATGACGTATGCGTTCCCTCAAAGTGACATAAGTTTTGTCTCTCAGATTCCTACAGATCGGGAAATATTTGCCTTTTCAAAACTTGACTTTCGAATAATCTCGAAAAATTAAAATGTCTTTATCCTCCAAACCCTTGGACATACATTGACATGACTCTGACTGGAAGTTTACATATACGTTCCCTCAATGTGACATAAGTTTTGTCTCTCAGATTCCTACAGATCGGGAGATATTTGCCTTTTAAGAATTGACTTTCGAATAATCTCTAAAAATTTAAATGTCTCTATCCTCCAAACCCTTGGACATACATTGACGTGACTGTGACATGAAGTTGACATATACGTTCCCTCAAAGTGACATAAGTTTTGTCTCTCAGATTCCTACAGATCGGGAGATATTTGCCTCTTCAATAATTGACTTTCGAATAATCACGAAAAATTAAAATGTCTCTATCCTCCAAACCCTTGCACATATATTGACGAGACTCTGACATGAAGTTGATATTTTCGTTCCCTCAAAGTGACATACGTTTTGTCTCTCAGATGCCTACAGATTGGGAGATATTTGCCTTTAAAAATTGACTTTCGAATAATCTCGAAAAATTCAAATGCCTCTATCCTCCAAACCCTTGGACACACATTGACGTGCCTGTGACAGGAAGTTGACATATACGTTCCCTCAAAGTGACATAAGTTTTGTCTCCCAGATTCCTACAGATCGGGAGATATTTGCCTTTAAAAATTGAGTTTCGAATAATCTCTAAAAATTTAAATGTCTCTATCCTCCAGACCCTTCGACATACATTGACGTGACTATGACATGAAGTTGACATATACGATCCCTCAAAGTGACATAAGTTTTGTCTCTCATATTAATACAGATCGGGAGATATTTGCCTTTTCAAAAATTGACTTTGAATAATCTCGAAAAATTTAAATGTCTCTATCCTCCAAACCCTTGGACATACATTGACGAGACTCTGACATGAAGTTGACATATGCGTTCCCTCAAAGTGACATAAGGTTTGTCTCTCAGATGAATACAGATCGGGAGATATTTGCCTTTTAAAAATTGACTTTCGAATAATCACGAAAAATTAAAATGTCTCTATCGTCCAAACCCTTGGACAAACATTGACGAGATTCTCACATGACGTTGACATATACGTTCCCTCAAAGTGACATAAGTTTTGTCTCTTAGATTCCTATTGATCGGGAGATATTTGCCTTTTCAAAAATTGACTTTCGAATAATCTCTAAAAATTTAAATGTCTCTATCCTCCAAACCCTTGCACATACATTGACGAGACTCTGACATGTAGTTGACATATACGTTCCCTCAAAGTGGCATAAGGTTTGTCTCTCAGATTCCTACAGATCGGGAGATATTTGCCTTTTAAAATTGATTTTCGAATAATCTCGAAAAATTAAAATGTCTCTATCCTCCAAACCCTTGGACATACATTGAAGAGACTCTGACATGAAGTTAACATATGCGTTCCCTCAAAGTGACATAAGGTTTGTCTCTCAGATGCCTACAGATCGGGAGATATTTGCCTTTAAAAATAGACTTTCAAATAATCTCGAAAAATTAAAATGTGTCTATCGTCCAAACCCTTTGACATACATTGACGAGATTCTGACATGAAGTTGACATATACGTTCCCTCAAAGTGACATAAGTTTTGTCTCTCAGTTTCCAACAGATCGGGAGATACTTGCCTTTAAAAAATTGACTTTCGAATAAACCTTAGAAATTTAAATGTCTCTATCCTCCAAACCCTTCGACATACATTGACGTGACTATGACATGAAGTTGACATATACGTTCCCTCAAAGTGACATAAGTTTTGTCTCAGATTAATACAAATCGGGAGATATTTGCTTTTTCAAAAATTGAGTTTCGAATAATCTCCAAAAATTAAAATGTCTCTATCCTCCAAACCCTTGGACATAAATTGACGAGACTCTGACATGAAGTTGACAAATACGTTCCCTCAAAGTGACATAAGTTTTGTCTCTTAGATTCCTATTGATCGGGAGATATTTGCCTTTGCAAAAATTGACTTTCGAATAATCTCTAAAAATTTAAATGTCTCTATCCTCCACACCCTTGGACATACATTGGCGTGACTCTGACAGCAAGTTGACATATACGTTCCCTCAAAGTGACATAAGTTTTGTCTCTCAGATTCCTACAGATCGGGAGATATTTGCCTTTTCAAAACTTGACTTTCGAATAATCTCGAAAAATTAAAATGTCTTTATCCTCCAAACCCTTGGACATACATTGATGTGACTCTGACTGGAAGTTTACATATACGTTCCCTCAATGTGACATAAGTTTTGTCTCTCAGATTCCTACAGATCGGGAGATATTTGCCTTTTAAGAATTGACTTTCGAATAATCTTTAAAAATTTAAATGTCTCTATCCTTCAAACCCTTGGACATACATTGACGTGACTGTGACATGAAGTTGACATATACGTTCCCTCAAAGTGACATAAGTTTTGTCTCTCAGATTCCTACAGATCGGGAAATATTTACCTCTTCAAAAATTGACTTTCGAATAATCACGAAAAATTAAAATGTCTCTATCCTCCAAACCCTTGCACATATATTGACGAGACTCTGACATGAAGTTGATATTTTCGTTCCCTCAAAGTGACATACGTTTTGTTTCTCAGATGCCTACAGATCTGGAGATATTTGCCTTTAAAAATTGACTTTCGAATAATCTCGAAAAATTCAAATGCCTCTTTCCTCCAAACCCTTGGACACACATTGACGTGCCTCTGACAGGAAGTTGACATATACGTTCCCTCAAAGTGACATAAGTTTTGTCTCTCAGATTCCTACAGATCGGGAGATATTTGCCTTTTAAAAATTGAGTTTCGAATAATCTCTAAAAATTTAAATGTCTCTATCCTCCTACCGTTCGACATACATTGACGTGACTATGACATGAAGTTGACATATACGTTCCCTCAAAGTGACATAAGTTTTGTCTCTCATATTAATACAGATCGGGAGATATTTGCCTTTTCAAAAATTGACTTTCGAATAATCTCGAAAAATTTAAATGTCTCTATCCTCCAAACCCTTGGACATACATTGAAGAGACTCTGACATGAAGTTAACATATGCGTTCCCTCAAAGTGACATAAGGTTTGTCTCTCAGATGCCTACAGATCGGGAGATATTTGCCTTTAAAAATAGACTTTCAAATAATCTCGAAAAATTAAAATGTGTCTATCTTCCAAACCCTTGGACATACATTGACGAGATTCTGACATGAAGTTGACATATACGTTCCCTCAAAGTGACATAAGTTTTGTCTCTCAGATTCCTACAGATCGGGAGATACTTGCCTTTAAAAAATTGACTTTCGAATAAACCCTAGAAATTTAAATGTCTCTATCCTCCAAACCCTTCGACATACATTGACGTGACTATGACATGAAGTTGACATTACGTTCCCTCAAAGTGACATAAGTTTTGTCTCAGATTAATACAAATCGGGAGATATTTGCCTTTTCAAAAATTGAGTTTCGAATAATCTCGAAAAATTAAAATGTCTCTATCCTCCAAACCCTTGCACATACATTGACGTGACTCTGACATGAAGTTGACAAATACGTTCCCTCAAAGTGACATAAGATTTGTCTCTTAGATTCCTATTGATCGGGAGATATTTGCCTTTGCAGAAATTGACTTTCGAATAATCTCTAAAAATTTAAATGTCTCTATCCTCCACACCCTTGGACATACATTGGCGTGACTCTGACAGCAAGTTTACATATACGTTCCCTCAAAGTGACATAAGTTTTGTCTCTCAGATTCCTACAGATCGGGAGATATTTGCCTTTTAAAAATTGATTTTCGAATAATCTCGATAATTTAAAATGTCTCTATCCTCCAAACCCTTGGACATACATTGTCGAGACTCTGACATGAAGTTGACATATGCGTTCCCTCAAAGTGGCATAAGGTTTGTCTCTCAGATGCCTACAGATCGGGAGATATTTGCCTTTTAAAAATTGACTTTCGAATAATCTCGAAAAATTTTAAATGTCTCTATCATCCAAACCCTTGGACATACATTGACGAGATTCTGACATGTAGTTGACATATACGTTCCCTCAAAGTGACATGCGTTTTGTCTCTCAGATTCCCACCGATCGGGAGATATTTGCCTTTTAAAAATTGACTTTCGAATAATCTAATAAAATTAAAATGTTTCTATCCTCCAAACCCTTAGACATACATTGACGTGACTCTGACAGGACGTTTACATATACGTTCCCTCAAAGTGGCATAAGTTTTGTCTCTCAGATTCCTACAGATCGGGAGATATTTGCCTTTTAAAAATTGACTTTCGAATAATCTCGAAAAATTATAATGTCTCTATCGTCCAAACCCTTGGACATACATTGACGTGACTATGACATGAAGTTGACATATACGTTCCCTCAATGTGACATAAGGTTTGTCTCTCAGATTCTTACAGATCGGGAGATATTTGCCTTTTCAAAAATTGACTTTCGAATAATCTCGAAAAATTCAAATGTCTCTATCCATCAAACCCTTTTTCGTACATTGTCGTGACACTGACATGAAGTTGATATGTAAATGTCCTCATAGTGACATGAGTTGTGTCTCTCAGATTCCTACATATCGAGAGATATATGCCTCTGAATAATTGACTTTCGAATAACCCTGAAAAATTAAAATGTCTGTATCCTGCACACCCTTGGACATATATTGACGTGACTCTAACATGACGATGACGTATGCGTTCCCTCAAAGTGACATAAGTTTTGTCTCTCAGATTCCTACAGATCGGGAAATATTTGCCTTTTCAGAACTTGACTTTCGAATAATCTCGAAAAATTAAAATGTCTTTATCCTCCAAAACCTTGGACGTACATTGACGTGACTCTGACTGGAAGTTTACATATACGTTCCCTCAATGTGACATAAGTTTTGTCTCTCAGATTCCTACAGATCGGGAGATATTTGCCTTTTAAGAATTGACTTTCGAATAATCTCTAAAAATTTAAATGTCTCTATCCTCCAAACCCTTGGACATACATTGACGTCACTGTGACATGAAGTTGACATATACGTTCCCTCAAAGTGACATAAGTTTTGTCTCTCAGATTCCTACAGATCGGGAGATATTTGCCTCTTCAAAAATTGACTTTCGAATAATCACGAAAAATTAAAATGTCTCTATCCTCCAAACCCTTGCACATATATTGACGAGACTCTGACATGAAGTTGATATTTTCGTTCCCTCAAAGTGACATACGTTTTGTCTCTCAGATGCCTACAGATTGGGAGATATTTGCCTTTAAATATTGACTTTCGAATAATCTCGAAAAATTCAAATGCCTCTATCCTCCAAACCCTTGGACACACATTGACGTGCCTCTGACAGGAAGTTGACATATACGTTCCCTCAAAGTGACATAAGTTTTGTCTCTCAGATTCCTACAGATCGGGAGATATTTGCCTTTAAAAATTGAGTTTCGAATAATCTCTAAAAATTTAAATGTCTCTATCCTCCAGACCCTTCGACATACATTGACGTGACTATGACATGAAGTTGACATATACGATCCCTCAAAGTGACATAAGTTTTGTCTCTCATATTAATACAGATCGGGAGATATTTGCCTTTTCAAAAATTGACTTTCGAATAATCTCGAAAAATTTAAATGTCTCTATCCTCCAAACCCTTGGACATACATTGACGAGACTCTGACATGAAGTTGACATATGCGTTCCCTCAAAGTGACATAAGGGTTGTCTCTCAGATGCCTACAGATCGGGAGATATTTGCCTTTTAAAAATTGACTTTCGAATAATCACGAAAAATTAAAATGTCTCTATCGTCCAAACCCTTGGACATACTTTGACGAGATTCTCACATGAAGTTGACATATACGTTCCCTCAAAGTGACATAAGTTTTGTCTCTCAGATTCCAACAGATCGGGAGATACTTGCCTTTAAAAAATTGACTTTCGAATAAACCTTAGAAATTTAAATGTCTCTATCCTCCAAACCCTTCGACATACATTGACGTGACTATGACATGAAGTTGACATATACGTTCCCTCAAAGTGACATAAGTTTTGTCTCTTAGATTCCTATTGATCGGGAGATATTTGCCTTTTCAAAAATTGACTTTCGAATAATCTCTAAAAATTTAAATGTCTCTATCCTCCAAACCCTTGCACATACATTGACGTGACTCTGACATGTAGTTGACATATACGTTCCCTCAAAGTGACATAAGTTTTGTCTCTCAGATTCCAACAGATCGGGAGATACTTGCCTTTAAAAAATTGACTTTCGAATAAACCTTAGAAATTTAAATGTCTCTATCCTCCAAACCCTTCGACATACATTGACGTGACTATGACATGAAGTTGACATATACGTTCCCTCAAAGTGACATAAGTTTTGTCTCAGATTAATACAAATCGGGAGATATTTGCCTTTTCAAAAATTGAGTTTCGAATAATCTCCAAAAATTAAAATGTCTCTATCCTCCAAACCCTTGGACATACATTGACGTGACTCTGACAGGTCGTTGACATATGCGTTTCCTCAAAGTGGCATACGTTTTGTCTCTCAGATTCCTACAATCGGGAGATATTTCCCTTTTAAAAATTGACTTTCGAATAATCTTTAAAAATTTAAATGTCTCTATCCTCCAAACCCTAAGACATACATTGACGTGACTCTGACAGGAATTTGACATATACGTTCCCTCAAAATTATATAAGTTTTGTCTCTCAGATTCCTACAATCGGGAGATATTTCCCTTTTAAAAATTGACTTTCGAATAATCTTTAAAAATTTAAATGTCTCTATCCTCCAATCCCTTGGACATACATTGACGTGACTCTGACAGGAAGTTGACATATACGTTCCCTCAAAGTGATATAAGTTTTGTCTCTCAGATTTGTTCAGATCGGGAGATATTTGCCTTTTAAAAATTGACTTTCGAATAATCTCTAAAAATTTATATGTCTCTATCCTCCAAACCCTTGGACATACATTGACGTGACTCTGACAGGACGTTTACATATACGTTCCCTCAAAGTGGCATAAGTTTTGTCTCTCAGATTCCTACAGATCGGGAGATATTTGCCTTTTAAAAATTGAATTTCGAATAATCTCGAAAAATTATAATGTCTCTATCGTCCAAACCCTTGGACATACATTGACGTGACTGTGACATGAAGTTGACATATACGTTCCCTCAAAGTGACATAAGTTTTGTCTCTCATATTAATACAGATCGGGAGATATTTGCCTTTTCAAAAATTGACTTTCGAATAATCTCGAAAAATTAAAATGTCTCTATCGTCCAAACCCTTGGACATACATTGACGTGACTCTGACATGAAGTTGACATATACGTTCCCTCAATGTGACATAAGGTTTGTCTCTCAGATTCCTACAGATCGGGTGATATTTGCCTTTTCAAAAATTGACTTTCGAATAATCTCGAAAAATTCAAATGTCTCTATCCATCAAACCCTTTTTCGTACATTGTCGTGACACTGACATGAAGTTGATATGTAAATGTCCTCATAGTGACATGAGTTGTGTCTCTCAGATTCCTACATATCGAGAGATATATGCCTCTGAATAATTGACTTTCGAATAACCCTGAAAAATTAAAATGTCTGTATCCTGCACACCCTTGGACATATATTGACGAGACTCTGACATGACGATGACGTATGCGTTCCCTCAAAGTGACATAAGTTTTGTCTCTCAGATTCCTACAGATCGGGAGATATTTGCCTTTTCAAAACTTGACTTTCGAATAATCTCGAAAAATTAAAATGTCTTTATCCTCCAAACCCTTGGACATACATAGACGTGACTCTGACTGGAAGTTTACATATACGTTCCCTCAATGTGACATAAGTTTTGTCTCTCAGATTCCTACAGATCGGGAGATATTTGCCTTTTAATAATTGACTTTCGAATAATCTTTAAAAATTTAAATGTCTCTATCCTCCAAACCCTTGGACATACATTGACGTGACTGTGACATGATGTTGACATATACGTTCCCTCAAAGTGACATAAGTTTTGTCTCTCAGATTCCTACAGATCGGGAGATATTTACCTCTTCAAAAATTGACTTTCGAATAATCACGAAAAATTAAAATGTCTCTATCCTCCAAACCCTTGTACATATATTGACGAGACTCTGACATGAAGTTGATATTTTCGTTCCCTCAAAGTGACATACGTTTTGTTTCTCAGATGCCTACAGATCGGGAGATATTTGCCTTTAAAAATTGACTTTCGAATAATCTCGAAAAATTCAAATGCCTCTTTCCCTCAAACCCTTGGACACACATTGACGTGCCTCTGACAGGAAGTTGACATATACGTTCCCTCAAAGTGACATAAGTTTTGTCTCTCAGATTCCTACAGATCGGGAGATATTTGCCTTTTAAAAATTGAGTTTCGAATAATCTCTAAAAATTTAAATGTCTCTATCCTCCTACCCTTCGACATACATTGACGTGACTATGACATGAAGTTGACATATACGTTCCCTCAAAGTGACATAAGTTTTGTCTCTCATATTAATACAGATCGGGAGATATTTGCCTTTTCAAAAATTGACTTTCGAATAATATCGAAAAATTTAAATGTCTCTATCCTCCAAACCCTTGGACATACATTGAAGAGACTCTGACATGAAGTTAACATATGCGTTCCCTCAAAGTGACATAAGGTTTGTCTCTCAGATGCCTACAGATCGGGAGATATTTGCCTTTAAAAATAGACTTTCAAATAATCTCGAAAAATTAAAATGTGTCTATCGTCCAAACCCTTGGACATACATTGACGAGATTCTGACATGAAGTTGACATATACGTTCCCTCAAAGTGACATAAGTTTTGTCTCTCAGATTCCTACAGATCGGGAGATACTTGCCTTTAAAAAATTGACTTTCGAATAAACCCTAGAAATTTAAATGTCTCTATCCTCCAAACCCTTCGACATACATTGACGTGACTATGACATGAAGTTGACATTACGTTCCCTCAAAGTGACATAAGTTTTGTCTCAGATTAATACAAATCGGGAGATATTTGCCTTTTCAAAAATTGAGTTTCGAATAATCTCGAAAAATTAAAATGTCTCTATCCTCCAAACCCTTGGACATACATTGACGAGACTCTGACATGAAGTTGACAAATACGTTCCCTCAAAGTGACATAAGATTTGTCTCTTAGATTCCTATTGATCGGGAGATATTTGCCTTTGCAGAAATTGACTTTCGAATAATCTCTAAAAATTTAAATGTCTCTATCCTCCACACCCTTGGACATACATTGGCGTGACTCTGACAGCAAGTTTACATATACGTTCCCTCAAAGTGACATAAGTTTTGTCTCTCAGATTCCTACAGATCGGGAGATATTTGCCTTTTAAAAATTGATTTTCGAATAATCTCGATAATTTAAAATGTCTCTATCCTCCAAACCCTTGGACATACATTGTCGAGACTCTGACATGAAGTTGACATATGCGTTCCCTCAAAGTGGCATAAGGTTTGTCTCTCAGATGCCTACAGATCGGGAGATATTTGCCTTTTAAAAATTGACTTTCGAATAATCTCGAAAAATTTTAAATGTCTCTATCATCCAAACCCTTGGACATACATTGACGAGATTCTGACATGTAGTTGACATATACGTTCCCTCAAAGTGACATGCGTTTTGTCTCTCAGATTCCCACCGATCGGGAGATATTTGCCTTTTAAAAATTGACTTTCGAATAATCTAATAAAATTAAAATGTTTCTATCCTCCAAACCCTTAGACATACATTGACGTGACTCTGACAGGACGTTTACATATACGTTCCCTCAAAGTGGCATAAGTTTTGTCTCTCAGATTCCTACAGATCGGGAGATATTTGCCTTTTAAAAATTGACTTTCGAATAATCTCGAAAAATTATAATGTCTCTATCGTCCAAACCCTTGGACATACATTGACGTGACTATGACATGAAGTTGACATATACGTTCCCTCAATGTGACATAAGGTTTGTCTCTCAGATTCCTACAGATCGGGAGATATTTGCCTTTTCAAAAATTGACTTTCGAATAATCTCGAAAAATTCAAATGTCTCTATCCATCAAACCGTTTTTCGTACATTGTCGTGACACTGACATGAAGTTGATATGTAAATGTCCTCATAGTGACATGAGTTGTGTCTCTCAGATTCCTACATATCGAGAGATATATGCCTCTGAATAATGACTTTCGAATAACCCTGAAAAATTAAAATGTCTGTATCCTGCACACCCTTGGACATATATTGACGTGACTCTAACATGACGATGACGTATGCGTTCCCTCAAAGTGACATAAGTTTTGTCTCTCAGATTCCTACAGATCGGGAAATATTTGCCTTTTCAGAACTTGACTTTCGAATAATCTCGAAAAATTTAAATGTCTTTATCCTCCAAACCCTTGGACATACATTGACGTGACTCTGACTGGAAGTTTACATATACGTTCCCTCAATGTGACATAAGTTTTGTCTCTCAGATTCCTACAGATCGGGAGATATTTGCCTTTTAAGAATTGACTTTCGAATAATCTCTAAAAATTTAAATGTCTCTATCCTCCAAACCCTTGGACATACATTGACGTCACTGTGACATGAAGTTGACATATACGTTCCCTCAAAGTGACATAAGTTTTGTCTCTCAGATTCCTACAGATCGGGAGATATTTGCCTCTTCAAAAATTGACTTTCGAATAATCACGAAAAATTAAAATGTCTCTATCCTCCAAACCCTTGCACATATATTGACGAGACTCTGACATGAAGTTGATATTTTCGTTCCCTCAAAGTGACATACGTTTTGTCTCTCAGATGCCTACAGATTGGGAGATATTTGCCTTTAAATATTGACTTTCGAATAATCTCGAAAAATTCAAATGCCTCTATCCTCCAAACCCTTGGACACACATTGACGTGCCTCTGACAGGAAGTTGACATATACGTTCCCTCAAAGTGACATAAGTTTTGTCTCTCAGATTCCTACAGATCGGGAGATATTTGCCTTTAAAAATTGAGTTTCGAATAATCTCTAAAAATTTAAATGTCTCTATCCTCCAGACCCTTCGACATACATTGACGTGACTATGACATGAAGTTGACATATACGATCCCTCAAAGTGACATAAGTTTTGTCTCTCATATTAATACAGATCGGGAGATATTTGCCTTTTCAAAAATTGACTTTCGAATAATCTCGAAAAATTTAAATGTCTCTATCCTCCAAACCCTTGGACATACATTGACGAGACTCTGACATGAAGTTGACATATGCGTTCCCTCAAAGTGACATAAGGGTTGTCTCTCAGATGCCTACAGATCGGGAGATATTTGCCTTTTAAAAATTGACTTTCGAATAATCACGAAAAATTAAAATGTCTCTATCGTCCAAACCCTTGGACATACTTTGACGAGATTCTCACATGAAGTTGACATATACGTTCCCTCAAAGTGACATAAGTTTTGTCTCTTAGATTCCTATTGATCGGGAGATATTTGCCTTTTCAAAAATTGACTTTCGAATAATCTCTAAAAATTTAAATGTCTCTATCCTCCAAACCCTTGCACATACATTGACGTGACTCTGACATGTAGTTGACATATACGTTCCCTCAAAGTGACATAAGTTTTGTCTCTTAGATTCCTATTGATCGGGAGATATTTGCCTTTTCAAAAATTGACTTTCGAATAATCTCTAAAAATTTAAATGTCTCTATCCTCCAAACCCTTGCACATACATTGACGTGACTCTGACATGTAGTTGACATATACGTTCCCTCAAAGTGACATAAGTTTTGTCTCTCAGATTCCAACAGATCGGGAGATACTTGCCTTTAAAGAATTGACTTTCGAATAAACCTTAGAAATTTAAATGTCTCTATCCTCCAAACCCTTCGACATACATTGACGTGACTATGACATGAAGTTGACATATACGTTCCCTCAAAGTGACATAAGTTTTGTCTCAGATTAATACAAATCGGGAGATATTTGCCTTTTCAAAAAATGAGTTTCGAATAATCTCCAAAAATTAAAATGTCTCTATCCTCCAAACCCTTGGACATACATTGACGTGACTCTGACAGGACGTTGACATATGCGTTTCCTCAAAGTGGCATACGTTTTGTCTCTCAGATTCCTACAATCGGGAGATATTTCCCTTTTAAAAATTGACTTTCGAATAATCTTTAAAAATTTAAATGTCTCTATCCTCCAAACCCTAAGACATACATTGACGTGACTCTGACAGGAATTTGACATATACGTTCCCTCAAAATTATATAAGTTTTGTCTCTCAGATTCCTACAATCGGGAGATATTTCCCTTTTAAAAATTGACTTTCGAATAATCTTTAAAAATTTAAATGTCTCTATCCTCCAATCCCTTGGACATACATTGACGTGACTCTGACAGGAAGTTGACATATACGTTCCCTCAAAGTGATATAAGTTTTGTCTCTCAGATTTGTTCAGATCGGGAGATATTTGCCTTTTAAAAATTGACTTTCGAATAATCTCTAAAAATTTATATGTCTCTATCCTCCAAACCCTTGGACATACATTGACGTGACTCTGACAGGACGTTTACATATACGTTCCCTCAAAGTGGCATAAGTTTTGTCTCTCAGATTCCTACAGATCGGGATATATTTGCCTTTTAAAAATTGACTTTCGAATAATCTCGAAAAATTATAATGTCTCTATCGTCCAAACCCTTGGACATACATTGACGTGACTGTGACATGAAGTTGACATATACGTTCCCTCAAAGTGACATAAGTTTTGTCTCTCATATTAATACAGATCGGG
Organism: Zootermopsis nevadensis; assembly: GCF_977971745.1. Lineage (NCBI taxonomy): Eukaryota > Metazoa > Arthropoda > Insecta > Blattodea > Termopsidae > Zootermopsis > Zootermopsis nevadensis. The sequence goes on along the minus strand of NW_028259359.1, from coordinate 18,732 downwards.
AGATATTTGCCTTTTCAAAAATTGACTTTCGAATAATCTCGAAAAATTAAAATGTCTCTATCGTCCAAACCCTTGGACATACATTGACGTGACTCTGACATGAAGTTGACATATACGTTCCCTCAATGTGACATAAGGTTTGTCTCTCAGATTCCTACAGATCGGGAGATATTTGCCTTTTCAAAAATTGACTTTCGAATAATCTCGAAAAATTCAAATGTCTCTATCCATCAAACCCTTTTTCGTACATTGTCGTGACACTGACATGAAGTTGATATGTAAATGTCCTCATAGTGACATGAGTTGTGTCTCTCAGATTCCTACATATCGAGAGATATATGCCTCTGAATAATTGACTTTCGAATAACCCTGAAAAATTAAAATGTCTGTATCCTGCACACCCTTGGACATATATTGACGTGACTCTAACATGACGATGACGTATGCGTTCCCTCAAAGTGACATAAGTTTTGTCTCTCAGATTCCTACAGATCGGGAAATATTTGCCTTTTCAAAACTTGACTTTCGAATAATCTCGAAAAATTAAAATGTCTTTATCCTCCAAACCCTTGGACATACATTGACATGACTCTGACTGGAAGTTTACATATACGTTCCCTCAATGTGACATAAGTTTTGTCTCTCAGATTCCTACAGATCGGGAGATATTTGCCTTTTAAGAATTGACTTTCGAATAATCTCTAAAAATTTAAATGTCTCTATCCTCCAAACCCTTGGACATACATTGACGTGACTGTGACATGAAGTTGACATATACGTTCCCTCAAAGTGACATAAGTTTTGTCTCTCAGATTCCTACAGATCGGGAGATATTTGCCTCTTCAAAAATTGACTTTCGAATAATCACGAAAAATTAAAATGTCTCTATCCTCCAAACCCTTGCACATATATTGACGAGACTCTGACATGAAGTTGATATTTTCGTTCCCTCAAAGTGACATACGTTTTGTTTCTCAGATGCCTACAGATCGGGAGATATTTGCCTTTAAAAATTGACTTTCGAATAATCTCGAAAAATTCAAATGCCTCTATCCTCCAAACCCTTGGACACACATTGACGTGCCTCTGACAGGAAGTTGACATATACGTTCCCTCAAAGTGACATAAGTTTTGTCTCTCAGATTCCTACAGATCGGGAGATATTTGCCTTTTAAAAATTGAGTTTCGAATAATCTCTAAAAATTTAAATGTCTCTATCCTCCTACCCTTCGACATACATTGACGTGACTATGACATGAAGTTGACATATACGTTCCCTCAAAGTGACATAAGTTTTGTCTCTCATATTAATACAGATCGGGAGATATTTCCCTTTTCAAAAATTGACTTTCGAATAATCTCGAAAAATTTAAATGTCTCTATCCTCCAAACCCTTGGACATACATTGAAGAGACTCTGACATGAAGTTAACATATGCGTTCCCTCAAAGTGACATAAGGTTTGTCTCTCAGATGCCTACAGATCGGGAGATATTTGCCTTTAAAAATAGACTTTCAAATAATCTCGAAAAATTAAAATGTGTCTATCGTCCAAACCCTTGGAGATACATTGACGAGATTCTGACATGAAGTTGACATATACGTTCCCTCAAAGTGACATAAGTTTTGTCTCTCAGATTCCTACAGATCGGGAGATACTTGCCTTTAAAAAATTGACTTTCGAATAAACCCTAGAAATTTAAATGTCTCTATCCTCCAAACCCTTCGACATACATTGACGTGACTATGACATGAAGTTGACATATACGTTCCCTCAAAGTGACATAAGTTTTGTCTCAGATTAATACAAATCGGGAGATATTTGCCTTTTCAAAAATTGAGTTTCGAATAATCTCGAAAAATTAAAATGTCTCTATCCTCCAAACCCTTGGACATACATTGACGAGACTCTGACATGAAGTTGACAAATACGTTCCCTCAAAGTGACATAAGTTTTGTCTCTCAGATTCCTACAGATCGGGAGATATTTGCCTTTTAAAAATTGATTTTCGAATAATCTCGATAATTTAAAATGTCTCTATCCTCCAAACCCTTGGACATACATTGTCGAGACTCTGACATGAAGTTGACATATGCGTTCCCTCAAAGTGGCATAAGGTTTGTCTCTCAGATGCCTACAGATCGGGAGATATTTGCCTTTTAAAAATTGACTTTCGAATAATCTCGAAAAAGTTTAAATGTCTCTATCGTCCAAACACTTGGACATACATTGACGAGATTCTGACATGTAGTTGACATATACGTTCCCTCAAAGTGACATGCGTATTGTCTCTCAGATTCCCACCGATCGGGAGATATTTGCCTTTTAAAAATTTACTTTCGAATAATCTAATAAAATTAAAATGTTTCTATCCTCCAAACCCTTAGACATACATTGACGTGACTCTGACAGGACGTTTACATATACGTTCCCTCAAAGTGGCATAAGTTTTGTCTCTCAGATTCCTACAGATCGGGAGATATTTGCCTTTTAAAAATTGACTTTCGAATAATCTCGAAAAATTATAATGTCTCTATCGTCCAAACCCTTGGACATACATTGACGTGACTATGACATGAAGTTGACATATACGTTCCCTCAATGTGACATAAGGTTTGTCTCTCAGATTCCTACAGATCGGGAGATATTTGCCTTTTCAAAAATTGACTTTCGAATAATCTCGAAAAATTCAAATGCCTCTATCCATCAAACCCTTTTTCGTACATTGTCGTGACACTGACATGAAGTTGATATGTAAATGTCCTCATAGTGACATGAGTTATGTCTCTCAGATTCCTACATATCGAGAGATATATGCCTCTGAATAATTGACTTTCGAATAACCCTGAAAAGTTAAAATGTCTGTATCCTGCACACCCTTGGACATATATTGACGAGACTCTGACATGACTATGACGTATGCGTTCCCTCAAAGTGACATAAGTTTTGTCTCTCAGATTCCTACAGATCGGGAGATATTTGCCTTTTCAAAACTTGACTTTCGAATAATCTCGAAAAATTAAAATGTCTTTATCCTCCAAACCCTTGGACATACATAGACGTGACTCTGACTGGAAGTTTACATATACGTTCCCTCAATGTGACATAAGTTTTGTCTCTCAGATTCCTACAGATCGGGAGATATTTGCCTTTTAATAATTGACTTTCGAATAATCTTTAAAAATTTAAATGTCTCTATCGTCCAAACCCTTGGACATACATTGACGTGACTGTGACATGAAGTTGACATATACGTTCCCTCAAAGTGACATAAGTTTTGTCTCTCAGATTCCTACAGATCGGGAGATATTTACCTCTTCAAAAATTGACTTTCGAATAATCACGAAAAATTAAAATGTCTCTATCCTCCAAACCCTTGCACATATATTGACGAGACTCTGACATGAAGTTGATATTTTCGTTCCCTCAAAGTGACATACGTTTTGTTTCTCAGATGCCTACAGATCGGGAGATATTTGCCTTTAAAAATTGACTTTCGAATAATCTCGAAAAATTCAAATGCCTCTTTCCTCCAAACCCTTGGACACACATTGACGTGCCTCTGACAGGAAGTTGACATATACGTTCCCTCAAAGTGACATAAGTTTTGTCTCTCAGATTCCTACAGATCGGGAGATATTTGCCTTTTAAAAATTGAGTTTCGAATAATCTCTAAAAATTTAAATGTCTCTATCCTCCTACCCTTCGACATACATTGACGTGACTATGACATGAATTTGACATATACGTTCCCTCAAAGTGACATAAGTTTTGTCTCTCATATTAATACAGATCGGGAGATATTTGCCTTTTCAAAAATTGACTTTCGAATAATCTCGAAAAATTTAAATGTCTCTATCCTCCAAACCCTTGGACATACATTGAAGAGACTCTGACATGAAGTTAACATATGCGTTCCCTCAAAGTGACATAAGGTTTGTCTCTCAGATGCCTACAGATCGGGAGATATTTGCCTTTAAAAATAGACTTTCAAATAATCTCGAAAAATTAAAATGTGTCTATCGTCCAAACCCTTGGACATACATTGACGAGATTCTGACATGAAGTTGACATATACGTTCCCTCAAAGTGACATAAGTTTTGTCTCTCAGATTCCTACAGATCGGGAGATACTTGCCTTTAAAAAATTGACTTTCGAATAAACCCTAGAAATTTAAATGTCTCTATCCTCCAAACCCTTCGACATACATTGACGTGACTATGACATGAAGTTGACATTACGTTCCCTCAAAGTGACATAAGTTTTGTCTCAGATTAATACAAATCGGGAGATATTTGCCTTTTCAAAAATTGAGTTTTGAATAATCTCGAAAAATTAAAATGTCTCTATCCTCCAAACCCTTGGACATACATTGACGAGACTCTGACATGAAGTTGACAAATACGTTCCCTCAAAGTGACATAAGATTTTTCTCTTAGATTCCTATTGATCGGGAGATATTTGCCTTTGCACAAATTGACTTTCGAATAATCTCTAAAAATTTAAATGTCTCTATCCTCCACACCCTTGGACATACATTGGCGTGACTCTGACAGCAAGTTTACATATACGTTCCCTCAAAGTGACATAAGTTTTGTCTCTCAGATTCCTACAGATCGGGAGATATTTGCCTTTTAAAAATTGATTTTCGAATAATCTCGATAATTTAAAATGTCTCTATCCTCCAAACCCTTGGACATACATTGTCGAGACTCTGACATGAAGTTGACATATGCGTTCCCTCAAAGTGGCATAAGGTTTGTCTCTCAGATGCCTACAGATCGGGAGATATTTGCCTTTTAAAAATTGACTTTCGAATAATCTCGAAAAATTTTAAATGTCTCTATCATCCAAACCCTTGGACATACATTGACGAGATTCTGACATGTAGTTGACATATACGTTCCCTCAAAGTGACATGCGTTTTGTCTCTCAGATTCCCACCGATCGGGAGATTTTTGCCTTTTAAAAATTGACTTTCGAATAATCTAATAAAATTAAAATGTTTCTATCCTCCAAACCCTTAGACATACATTGACGTGACTCTGACATGAAGTTGACATATACGTTCCCTCAATGTGACATAAGGTTTGTCTCTCAGATTCCTACAGATCGGGAGATATTTGCCTTTTCAAAAATTGACTTTCGAATAATCTCGAAAAATTCAAATGTCTCTATCCATCAAACCCTTTTTCGTACATTGTCGTGACACTGACATGAAGTTGATATGTAAATGTCCTCATAGTGACATGAGTTGTGTCTCTCAGATTCCTACATATCGAGAGATATATGCCTCTGAATAATTGACTTTCGAATAACCCTGAAAAATTAAAATGTCTGTATCCTGCACACCCTTGGACATATATTGACGTGACTCTAACATGACGATGACGTATGCGTTCCCTCAAAGTGACATAAGTTTTGTCTCTCAGATTCCTACAGATCGGGAAATATTTGCCTTTTCAGAACTTGACTTTCGAATAATCTCGAAAAATTAAAATGTCTTTATCCTCCAAACCCTTGGACATACATTGACGTGACTCTGACTGGAAGTTTACATATACGTTCCCTCAATGTGACATAAGTTTTGTCTCTCAGATTCCTACAGATCGGGAGATATTTGCCTTTTAAGAATTGACTTTCGAATAATCTCTAAAAATTTAAATGTCTCTATCCTCCAAACCCTTGGACATACATTGACGTCACTGTGACATGAAGTTGACATATACGTTCCCTCAAAGTGACATAAGTTTTGTCTCTCAGATTCCTACAGATCGGGAGATATTTGCCTCTTCAAAAATTGACTTTCGAATAATCACGAAAAATTAAAATGTCTCTATCCTCCAAACCCTTGCACATATATTGACGAGACTCTGACATGAAGTTGATATTTTCGTTCCCTCAAAGTGACATACGTTTTGTCTCTCAGATGCCTACAGATTGGGAGATATTTGCCTTTAAATATTGACTTTCGAATAATCTCGAAAAATTCAAATGCCTCTATCCTCCAAACCCTTGGACACACATTGACGTGCATCTGACAGGAAGTTGACATATACGTTCCCTCAAAGTGACATAAGTTTTGTCTCTCAGATTCCTACAGATCGGGAGATATTTGCCTTTAAAAATTGAGTTTCGAATAATCTCTAAAAATTTAAATGTCTCTATCCTCCAGACCCTTCGACATACATTGACGTGACTATGACATGAAGTTGACATATACGATCCCTCAAAGTGACATTAGTTTTGTCTCTCATATTAATACAGATCGGGAGATATTTGCCTTTTCAAAAATTGACTTTCGAATAATCTCGAAAAATTTAAATGTCTCTATCCTCCAAACCCTTGGACATACATTGACGAGACTCTGACATGAAGTTGACATATGCGTTCCCTCAAAGTGACATAAGGGTTGTCTCTCAGATGCCTACAGATCGGGAGATATTTGCCTTTTAAAAATTGACTTTCGAATAATCACGAAAAATTAAAATGTCTCTATCGTCCAAACCCTTGGACATACTTTGACGAGATTCTCACATGAAGTTGACATATACGTTCCCTCAAAGTGACATAAGATTTGTCTCTTAGATTCCTATTGATCTGGAGATATTTGCCTTTTCAAAAATTGACTTTCGAATAATCTCTAAAAATTTAAATGTCTCTATCCTCCAAACCCTTGCACATACATTGACGTGACTCTTACATGTAGTTGACATATACGTTCACTCAAAGTGACATAAGTTTTGTCTCTTAGATTCCTATTGATCGGGAGATATTTGCCTTTTCAAAAATTGACTTTCGAATAATCTCTAAAAATTTAAATGTCTCTATCCTCCAAACCCTTGCACATACATTGACGTGACTCTGACATGTAGTTGACATATACGTTCCCTCAAAGTGACATAAGTTTTGTCTCTCAGATTCCAACAGATCGGGAGATACTTGCCTTTAAAAAATTGACTTTCGAATAAACCTTAGAAATTTAAATGTCTCTATCCTCCAAACCCTTCGACATACATTGACGTGACTATGACATGAAGTTGACATATACGTTCCCTCAAAGTGACATAAGTTTTGTCTCAGATTAATACAAATCGGGAGATATTTGCCTTTTCAAAAATTGAGTTTCGAATAATCTCCAAAAATAAAAATGTCTCTATCCTCCAAACCCTTGGACATACATTGACGTGACTCTGACAGGACGTTGACATATGCGTTTCCTCAAAGTGACATAAGTTTTGTCTCTCAGATTCTTACAGACCGGGAGATATTTCAATCTTAAAAATTGACTTTCGAATAATCTCGAAAAATTTAAATGTCTCTATCCTCCAAACCCTTGGACATACATTGACGTGACTCTGACATGAAGTTCACATATGCGTTCCCTCAAAGTGACATAAGTTTTGTATCTCAGATTCCTACAGATCGGGAGATATTTGCCTTAAAAAAATTGACTTTCGAATAATCTTGAAAAATTTAAATGTCTCTATCCTCCAAACCCTTGGACATACAATGACGTGACTCTGACATGAAGTTGACATATGCGTTCCCTCAAAGTGACATAAGTGTTGTCTCTCAGATTCCTGCAGATCGGGAGATATTTGCTCTTTTAAAAATTGACTTTCGAATAATGTCAAAAAATTCAAATGTCTCTATAATCTAAACCCTTGTACCTACATTGCCATGACTCTGACAGGAAGTTGACACATGCGTTCCCTCAAAGTGACATAAGTTTTGTCTCTCAGATTCCTACAGATCGGGAGATATTTGCCTATTAATAATTGACTTTCGTTTAATCTCTAAAAATTTAAATGTTTCTATCCTCCAAACCCTTGGCCATACATTGACGTGACTATGACATGAAGTTGACATATGCGTTCCCTCAAAGTGACATAAGTTTTGTCTCTCAGATTCCTACAGATTGGGAGATATTTGCCTTTTAAAAATTGACATTCGAATAATCTCTAAAAATTTAAATGTCTCTATCCTCCAAACCTTTTGACATACATTGACGAGACTCTGATATGAAGTTGACATATACGTTCCCTCAAAGTGACATAAGGTTTGTCTCACAGATTCCTACAGATCGGGAGATATTTGCCTTTTAAAAATTGACTTTCGAATAATATCGTAAAATTTAAATGTCTATTTCCTCCAAACCCTTGGACATATGTTGACGTGACTCTGACAGGAAGTTGACATATACGTTCCCTAAAAGTGACATAAGGTTTGTCTCTCAGATTCCTACAGAATGGGAGATATTTGCCATTTAAAAATTGACTTTCGCGTAATCTCTAAAAATTTAAATGTCTCTATCCTCCAAACCCTTGGACATACATTGACGTGACTCTGACAGGAAGTTGACATATACGACCCCTCAAAGTGACATAAGTTTTGTCTCTCAGATTCCTACAGATCGGGAGATATTTGCCCTTTAAAAATTGACTTTCGAATAATCTCTAAAAAATAAAATGTCTGTATCCTCTAAACCCTAGGACATACATTGACGTGACACTGACAGGACGTTTACATAGACGTTCCCTCAAAGTGGCATAAGTTTTGTCTCTCAGATTCCTAAAGATCGTGAGATATTTGAATCTTAAAAATTGACTTTCGAATAATCTCTAAAAAGTTAAATGTCTCTATCCTCCAAACCCTTGGACATACATTGAAGTCACTGCGACATGAAGTTGACATATACATTCCCTAGAAAGCGGCATAAGTTTTGTCTCTCAGATTCCTAAAAATCGGGAGATATTTCCCTTTTAAAAATTGACTTTCGAATAATCTATAAAAATTTAAATGTCTCTATCCTCCAAACCCTTGGACATACATTGACGTGACTCTGACAGGAATTTGACATATACGTTCCCTCAAAGTTATATAAGTTTGGTCTCTCAGATTTGTACAGATCGGGAGATATTTGCCTTTTAATAATAGACTTTCGAATAATCTCTAAAAATTTAAATGTCTCTATCCTCCAAACCCTTGGACATACATTGACGTGACTATGACAGGAAGTTGACATATACGATCCCTCAAAGTGACATAAGGGTTGTATCTCAGATTCCTACAGATCGGGAGATATTTGCCCTTTAAAATTGACTTTCGAATAATCTCTAAAAATTTAAATGTCTCTATCCTCCAAACCCTTGGACATACGTTGACGTGACTTGACAGGAAGTTGCCATATACGTTCCCTCAAAGTGACATAAGTTTTGTCTCTCAGATTCCTACAGATCGGGAGATATTTGCCTATTAATAATTGACTTTCGAATAATCCCTAAAAATTTAAATGTCTCTATAATCCAAACCCTTGGCCATACATTGACGTGACCATGACATGAAGTTAACATTTGCGTTCCCTCAAAGTTAAATAAGGTTTGTCTCTCAGATGCCTACAGATCGGGAGATATTTGCCTTTTAAAAATTGACTTTCGTATAATCTCGAAAAATTCAAATGTCTCTATCCTCCAAACCTTTGGACATACATTGACGAGACTCTGATTTGAAGTTGACATATACGTTCCCTCAAAGTGACATAAGGTTTGTCTCACAGATTCCTACAGATCGGGAGATATTTGCCTTTTAAAAATTGACTTTCGAGTAATCTCGTAAAATTAAAATGTCTCTATCCTCCAAACCCTTGGACATACGTTGACATGACTCTGACAGGAAGTTGACATATACGTTCCCTAAAAGTGACACAAGGTTTGTCTCTCAGATTCCTACAGATCGGGAGATATTTGCCCTTTAAAATTGACTTTCGAATAATCTCTAAAAATTTAAATGTCTCTATCCTCCAAACCCTTGGACATACGTTGACGTGACTTGACAGGAAGTTGCCATATACGTTCCCTCAAAGTGACATAAGTTTTGTCTCTCAGATTCCTACAGATCGGGAGATATTTGCCTATTAATAATTGACTTTCGAATAATCTCGAAAAATTCAAATGTCTCTATCCTCCAAATGTTTGGACATACATTGACGAGACTCTGATTTGAAGTTGACATATACGTTCCCTCAAAGTGACATAAGGTTTGTCTCACAGATTCCTACAGATCGGGAGATATTTCCCTTTTAAAAATTGAATTTCGAATAATCTCGTAAAATTAAAATGTCTCTATCCTAAAAAACCCTTGTACATACGTTGACGTGACTCTGACAGGAAGTTGACATATACGTTCCCTAAAAGTGACATAAGGTTTGTCTCTCAGATTCCTACAGATCGGGAGATATTTGCATTTTAAAAATTGACTTTCGAATAATCTCGAAAAATTCAAATGTCTCTATCCTCCAAACCCTTGGACATACAATGACGTGACTCTGACATGAAGTTGACATTTGCATTCCTTCAAAGTGACATAAGGGTTGTCTCTCAGATTCTACAGATCGGGAGATATTTGCCTTTTAAATATTGACTTTGGAATAATCTCTAAAAATTTAAATGTCTCTATCCTCCAAACCCTTGGACATACATTGACGTGTCTATGACATGAAGTTGACATGTACGTTCCCTCAATGTGACGTAAGGTTTGTCTCTCAGATTCCTACAAATCGGGAGATATTTGCCTTTAAATAATTGACTTTCGAATATGTCGAAAAATTCAAATATCTCTATCCTCCAAATCCTTGGACCTACAATGACGTGACTCTGACAGGACGTTGACATATGCGTTTCCTCAAAGAGGCATACGTTTTGTCTCTCAGATTCCTACAATCGGGAGATATTTCCCTTTTAAAAATTGACTTACGAATAATCTTTAAAAATTTAAATGTCTCTATCCTCCAAACCCTAAGACATACATTGACGTGACTCTGACAGGAATTTGACATATACGTTCCCTCAAAGTTATATAAGTTTTGTCTCTCAGATTCCTACAGATCCGGAGATATTTGCCTTTTAAAAATTGACTTTGGAATAATCTCGAAAAATTAAAATGTCCCTATCCTCCAATCCCTTGGACATACATTGCCATGACTCTGACAGGAAGTTGACATAGACGTTCCCTCAAAGTGAAATAAGTTTTGTCTCTCAGATTTTTTCAGATCGGGAGATATTTGCCTTTTAAAAATTGACTTTCGAATAATCTCTAAAAATTTAAATATCTCTATCCTCCAAACCCTTGGACATACATTGACGTGACTCTGACAGGAAGTTGAAATATACGGTCCCTCAAAGTGTCATAAGTTTTGTCTCTCAGATTCCTACAGATCGAGAGATATTTGCCCTTTAAAAATTGACTTTCGAATAATCTCTAAAAATTTAAATGTCTCTATCCTCCAAACCCTTGGCCATACATTGACGTGACTATGACATGAAGTTGACAACTGCGTTCCCTCAAAGTTACATAAGGTTTGTCTCTCAGATGCGTACAGACCGGGAGATATTTGCCTTTTCAAAAATTGACTTTCGAATAATCTCTAAAAATTTAAATGTCTCTATCCTCCAAACCCTTGGACATACCTTGACGTGACTATGACATGAAGTTGACATATACGTTCCCTCAAAGTGACATTAGTTTTGTCTCTGATTCCTACAGATCGAGAGAAATTTGCCTTTAAAAATTGACTTTCGAATAATCTCGAAAAATTAAAATGTCTCTATCCAAACCCTTGGACATACATTGACGTGACTCTGACATGAAGTTGACATATGCGTTCCCTCAAAGTGACATAAGGTTTGTCTCTGAGATTCCTACAGATCGGGAGATATTTGCCTTTTCACAAATTGACTTTCGAATAATCTCGAAAAATTAAAATGTCTGTATCCTCCAAACCCTAGGACCTACATTGACGTGACACTGACAGGACGTTTACATATATGTTCCCTCAAAGTGACATAAGTTTTGCCTCTCAGATTCCTACAGACCGGGAGATATTTCAATCTTAAAAATTGACTTTCGAATAATCTCGAAAAATTAAAATGTCTCTATCCAAACCCTTGGACATACATTGTCGTGACTCTGACATGAAGTTGACATATGCGTTCCCTCAAAGTGACATAAGTGTTGTCTCTCAGATTCCTGCAGATCGGGAGATATTTGCTCTTTTAAAAATTGATTTTCGAATAATGTCAAAAAATTCAAATGTCTCTTTCCTCCAAACCCTTGGACCTACATTGCCATGACTCTCACAGGAAGTTGACACATGCGTTCCCTCAAAGTGACATAAGTTTTGTCTCTCAGATTCCTACAGATCGGGAGATATTTGCCTATTAATAATTGACTTTCGAATAATCTCTAAAAATTTAAATGTCTCTATCCTCCAAACCCTTGGCCATACATTGACGTGACTATGACATGAAGTTGACATATGCGTTCTCTCAAAGTGACATAAGTTCTGTCTCTCAGATTCCTACAGATTGGGAGATATTTGCCTTTTAAAAATTGACATTCGAATAATCTCTAAAAATTTAAATGTCTCTATCCTCCAAACCTTTGGACATACATTGACGAGACTCTGATATGAAGTTGACATATACGTTCCCTCAAAGTGACATCAGGTTTGTCTCACAGATTCCTACAGATCGGGAGATATTTGCCTTTTAATAATTGACTTTCGAATAATCTCGAAAAATTAAAATGTCTATTTCCTCGAAACCCTTGGACATATGTTGACGTGACTCTGACAGGAAGTTGACATATACGTTCCCTAAAAGTGACATAAGGTTTGTCTCTCAGATTCCTACAGATCGGGAGATATTTGCCTTTTAAAAATTGACTTTCGCGTAATCTCTAAAAATTTAAATGTCTCTATCCTCCAAACCCTTGGACATACATTGACGTGACTCTGACAGGAAGTTGACATATATGATCCCTCAAAGTGACATAAGTTTTGTCTCTCAGATTCCTACAGATCGGGAGATATTTGCCCTTTAAGAATTGACTTTCGAATAATCTCTAAAAAATAAAATATCTGTATCCTCTAAACCCTAGGACATACATTGACGTGACACTAACAGGACGTTTACATATACGTTCCCTCAAAGTGGCATAAGTTTTGTCTCTCAGATTCCTAAAGACCGGGAGATATTTGAATCTTAAAAATTGACTTTCGAATAATCTCTAAAAAGTTAAATGTCTCTATCCTCCAAACCCTTGGACATACATTGAAGTCACTGCGACATGAAGTTGACATATACATTCCCTAGAAAGCGGCATAACTTTTGTCTCTCAGATTCCTACAGATCGGGAGATATTTCCCTTTTAAAAATTGACTTTCGAATAATCTATAAAAATTTAAATGTCTCTATCCTCCAAACCCTTGGACATACATTGACGTGATTCTGACAGGAATTTGACATATACGTTCCCTCAAAGTTATATAAGTTTTGTCTCTCAGATTTGTACAGATCGGGAGATATTTGCCTTTTAAAAATAGACTTTCGAATAATCTCTAAAAATTTAAATGTCTCTATCCTCCAAACCTTTGGACATACATTGACGTGACTCTGACAGGAAGTTGACATATACGATCCCTCAAAGTGACATAAGTGTTGTATCTCAGATTCCTACAGATCGGGAGATATTTGCCTTTTAAAAATTGACTTTCGAATAATCTCTAAAAATTTAAATGTCTCTATCCTCCAAACCCTTGGACATACGTTGACGTGACTTGACAGGAAGTTGCCATATACGTTCCCTCAAAGTGACATAAGTTTTGTCTCTCAGATTCCTACAGATCGGGAGATATTTGCCTATTAATAATTGACTTTCGAATAATCCCTAAAAATTTAAATGTCTCTATAATCCAAACCCTTGGCCATACATTGACGTGACCATGACATGAAGTTAACATTTGCGTTCCCTCAAAGTTAAATAAGGTTTGTCTCTCAGATGCCTACAGATCGGGAGATATTTGCCTTTTAAAAATTGACTTTCGAATAATCTCGAAAAATTCAAATGTCTCTATCCTCCAAACCTATGGACATACATTGTCGAGAGTCTGATTTGAAGTTGACATATACGTTCCCTCAAAGTGACATAAGGTTTGTCTCACAGATTCCTACAGATCGGGAGATTTTTGCCTTTTAAAAATTGACTTTCGAATAATCTCGTAAAATTAAAATGTCTCTATCCTCCAAACCCTTGGACATACGTTGACGTGACTCTGACAGGAAGTTGACATATACGTTCCCTAAAAGTGACATTAGGTTTGTCTCTCAGATTCCTACAGATCTGGAGATATTTGCATTTTAAAAATTGACTTTCGAATAATCTCGAAATATTTAAAAGTCTCTATCCTCCAAACCCTTGGACATACAATGACGTGACTCTGATATGAAGTTGACATTTGCGTTCCCTCAAAGTGACATAAGGGTTGTCTCTCAGATTCTACAGATCCGGAGATATTTGCCTTTTAAATATTGACTTTGGAATAATCTCTAAAAATTTAAATGTCTCTATCCTCCAAACCCTTGGACATACATTGACGTGTCTATGACATGAAGTTGACATGTACGTTCCCTCAATGTGACATAAGGTTTGTCTCTCAGATTCCTACAAATCGGGAGATATTTGCCTTTTAAAAATTGACTTTCGAATATGTCGAAAAATTCAAATGTCTCTATCCTCCAAACCCTTGGACCTACAATGACGTGACTCTGACAGGACGTTGACATATGCGTTTCCTCAAAGTGACATACGTTTTGTCTCTCAGATTCCTACAATCGGGAGATATTTCAATTTTAAAAATTGACTTTCGAATAATCTATAAAAATTTAAATGTCTCTATCCTCCAAACCCTAAGACATACATTGACCTGACTCTGACAGGAATTTTACATATACGTTCCCTCAAAGTTATATAAGTTTTGTCTCTCAGATTCTAACAGATCCGGAGATATTTGCCTTTTAAAAATTGACTTTCGAATAATCTCTAAAAATTTAAATGTCTCTATCCTCCAAACCCTTGGACATACATTGACGTGACTCTGACAGGAAGTTGAAATATACGATCCCTCAAAGTGTCATAAGTTTTGTCTCTCAGATTCTTACAGATCGAGAGATATTTGCCCTTTAAAAATTGACTTTCGAATAATCTCTAAAAATTTAAATGTCTCTATCCTCCAAACCCTTGGCCATACATTGACGTAACTATGACATGAAGTTGACAACTGCGTTCCCTCAAAGTTACATAAGGTTTGTCTCTCAGATGCCTACAGACCGGGAGATATTTGCCTTTTCAAAAATTGACTTTCGAATAATCTCTAAAAATTTAAATGTCTCTATCCTCCAAACCCTTGGACATACCTTGACGTGACTATGACATGAAGTTGACACATACGTTCCCTCAAAGTGACATAAGTTTTGTCTCTGATTCCTACAGATCGGGAGATATTTGCCTTTAAAAATTGACTTTCGAATAATCTTGAAAAATTAAAATGTCTCTATCCAAACCCTTGGACATACATTGACGTGACTCTGACATGAAGTTGACATATACGATCCCTCAAAGTGACATAAGGTTTGTCTCTGAGATTCCTACAGATCGGGAGATATTTGCCTTTTCACAAATTGACTTTCGAATAATCTCGAAAAATTAAAATGTCTGTATCCTCCAAACCCTAGGACCTACATTGACGTGACACTGACAGGGCGTTTACATATACGTTCCCTCAAAGTGACATAAGTTTTGTCTTTCAGATTCCTACAGACCGGGAGATATTTCAATCTTAAAAATTGACTTTCGAATAATCTCGAAAAATTTAAATGTCTCTATCCTCCAAACCCTTGGACATACAGTGACGTGACTCTGACATGAAGTTCACATATGCGTTCCCTCAAAGTGACATATGTTTTGTCTCTCAGATTCCTACAGATCGGGAGATATTTGCCTTTAAAAAATTGACTTTCGAATAATCTCGAAAAATTTAAATGTCTCTATCCTCCAAACCCTTGGACATACAATGACGTGACTCTGACATGAAGTTGACATATGCGTTCCCTCAAAGTGACATAAGTGTTGTCTCTCAGGTTCCTGCAGATCGGGAGATATTTGCTCTTTTAAAAATTGACTTTCGAATAATGTCAAAAAATTCAAATGTCTCTATCCTCCAAACCCTTGGATATATGTTGACATGACTCTGTCAGGAAGTTGACATATACGTTCCCTAAGAGTGACATAAGGTTTGTCTCTCAGATTCCTACAGATCGGGAGATATTTGCCTTTTAAAAATTGACTTTCGAATAATCTCTAAAAATTTAAATGTCTCTATCCTCCAAACCCTTGGACATACAATGACGTGACTCTGACATGAAGTTGACATTTGCGTTCTCTCAAAGTAACATAAGGGTTGTCTCTCAGATTCTACAGATCGGGAGATATTTGCCTTTTAAAATTGGCTTTCGAATAATCACTAAAAATTTAAATGTCTCTATTCTCCAAACCCTTGGACATACATTGACGTGTCTATGACATGAAGTTGACATGTACGTTCCCTCAAAGTGACATCAGGTTTGTCTCTCAGATTCCTACAGATCGGAAGATATTTGCCTTTTAAAAATTGACTTTCGAATAATGTCGAAAAATTCAAATGTCTCTATCCTCCAAACCCTTGGACCTACAGTGACGTGACTCTGACAGGACGTTGACATATACGTTCCCTCAAAGTGACATAAGGTTTGTCTCTCAGATTCCTACAGATCGGGAGATATTTGCCTATTAATAATTGACTTTCGAATAATCTCAAAAAATTTAAATGTCTCTATCCTCGAAACCCTTGGACATACATTGACAAGACTATGACATGAAGTTGACAATTGCGTTCCCTCAAAGTAACATAAGGTTTGTTTCTCAGATGCCTAGAGATCGGGAGATATTTGCATTTTTAAAAATTGACTTTCGAATAATCTCGAAAAATTCAAATGTCTCTCTCCTCCAAACCCTTGGACCTACATTGACGTGACTCTGACAGGACGTTGACATATGCGTTCCCTCAAAGTGACATACGTTTTGTCTCTCAGAATAATACAGATCGGGAGATATTTGCCTTTTAAAAATTGACTTTCGATTAATCTCTAAAAATTTAAATACCTCTATCCTCCAAACCCTTGGACATACATTGACGTGACTCTGACAGGACGTTGACATATACGTTCCCTCAAAGTGACATAAGGTTTATCTCTCAGATCCCTACAGATCGGGAGATATTTGCCTTTTAAAAATTGACTTTCGAATAATCTCTAAAAATTTAAATGTCTCTATCCTCCAAACCCTTGAACATACATTGACGTGACTCTGACAGGACGTTGACATATACGTTCCCTCAAAGTGACATAAGGTTTGTCTCTCAGATTCCTACAGATCGGGAGATATTTGCCTTTTCACAAATTGACTTTCGAATAATCTCGAAAAATTTAAATGTCTCTATCCTCCAAACCCTTGGACATACATTGACGTGACTCTGACAGGACGTTGACATATACGATCCCTCAAAGTGACATAAGTGTTGTCTCTCAGATTCCTACAGTTCGGGAGATATTTGCCTTTAAATAATTGACTTTCGAATAATTTATAAAAATTTAAATGTCTCCATCCGCCAAACCCTTGGACATACATTAACGTGACTCTTGCAGGAATTTGACATATACGTTCCTTCAAAGTTATATAAGTCTTGTCTCTCAGATTCCTACAGATCGGGAGATATTTGCCTTTTAAAAATTGACTTTCGAATAATCTCTAAAAATTTAAATGTCTCTATCCTCCAAACCCTTGGACATACAATGACGTGACTCTGACATGAAGTTGACATTTGCGTTCTCTCAAAGTAACATAAGGGTTGTCTCTCAGATTCTACAGATCGGGAGATATTTGCCTTTTAAAATTGGCTTTCGAATAATCTCTAAATATTTAAATGTCTCTATCCTCCAAACCTATGGACATACATTGTCGAGAGTCTGATTTGAAGTTGACATATACGTTCCCTCAAAGTGACATAAGGTTTGTCTCACAGATTCCTACAGATCGGGAGATTTTTGCCTTTTAAAAATTGACTTTCGAATAATCTCGTAAAATTAAAATGTCTCTATCCTCCAAACCCTTGGACATACGTTGACGTGACTCTGACAGGAAGTTGACATATACGTTCCCTAAAAGTGACATTAGGTTTGTCTCTCAGATTCCTACAGATCTGGAGATATTTGCATTTTAAAAATTGACTTTCGAATAATCTCGAAATATTTAAATGTCTCTATCCTCCAAACCCTTGGACATACAATGACGTGACTCTGATATGAAGTTGACATTTGCGTTCCCTCAAAGTGACATAAGGGTTGTCTCTCAGATTCTACAGATCCGGAGATATTTGCCTTTTAAATATTGACTTTGGAATAATCTCTAAAAATTTAAATGTCTCTATCCTCCAAACCCTTGGACATACATTGACGTGTCTATGACATGAAGTTGACATGTACGTTCCCTCAATGTGACATAAGGTTTGTCTCTCAGATTCCTACAAATCGGGAGATATTTGCCTTTTAAAAATTGACTTTCGAATATGTCGAAAAATTCAAATGTCTCTATCCTCCAAACCCTTGGACCTACAATGACGTGACTCTGACAGGACGTTGACATATGCGTTTCCTCAAAGTGACATACGTTTTGTCTCTCAGATTCCTACAATCGGGAGATATTTCAATTTTAAAAATTGACTTTCGAATAATCTATAAAAATTTAAATGTCTCTATCCTCCAAACCCTAAGACATACATTGACCTGACTCTGACAGGA